>NC_061512.1:246311412-246342409 GCF_022539505.1 Lolium rigidum | reverse complement strand
GCTCCTCGTTGGGATCGACATTCTTACTTATCGAAGATACTACGATACACCCCCTATACTTGTGGGTCATCAGTACCCGCCGGAGGAGGACTGGGGGGCGGCGGCTGCTTACCCGCCGGAGGTGGATTGGGGGGCGGCGTCGGCTGACGTGAAGGAGGTGTAGGTGAACCACCACCACCACCACCAGAGGGGGGTGGACTTGTTGGCCTTGGCGCCTCGCCTAGAAACACTATGTACTTCTTTTTCCATAGAATGAACTGGTGCTTGACATCTCCAAGTCTTTTCTCCCCTTTGGGTGTAGCATAGTAAATCTCCAGGTCCTCAAACCCTTGGACTATGTCTTG
Source organism: Lolium rigidum (assembly GCF_022539505.1). NCBI lineage: Eukaryota > Viridiplantae > Streptophyta > Magnoliopsida > Poales > Poaceae > Lolium > Lolium rigidum. Next base: position 246,342,065 of record NC_061512.1, on the reverse strand, counting down.
CACCGTGACACGAGCATAGCCATCTTCAATGGGGTTGTTGTGGTGGAGTGCTCCAGGTGTACAGGGTAAAGCACTGCCGATATCTACCTTCATGGAAATGTTCCCCACTGGATAATGCAGATCACATTCTTTCATCTCCTTTACATCATCCACGGGGTAGTGAGGCTCCGGTGCACGAATCTTGAACGTCAGTGCATTAGCACCAGCTGGGATGAAGGGTGCATTAGCACCAGCCGGGGCCTCCGTGGAAGCCACGCTGCTTCTCCGCTGTTGGCTGATACGTCTCCGACGTATCGATAATTTCTTATGTTCCATGCCACATTATTGATGATATCTACATGTTTTATGCATACTTATGTCATATTTATGCGTTTTCCTTAACTAACCTATTGACGAGATGCCGAAGGGCCAGTTGCTGTTTTCTGCTGTTTTTGGTTTCAGAAATCCTAGTAAGGAAATATTCTCGGAATTGGACGAAATCAACGCCCAGGGTCCTATTTTTCCACGAAGCTTCCAGAAGTCCGAAGGGGAAATGAAGTGGGGCCACGAGGTGGGGACACAGTAGGGCGGCGCGGCCCAAGCCCTGGCCGCGCCGGCCTAGTGTGTTGTCCCACCAGGACTCCACCGACCTTGCCCTTCCGCCTACTTAAAGTCTCCGTCGCGAAAACCCTACCACGTTCTACGAAACCAGAGAAAACCTTCCAGAGCCGCCGCCATCGCGAAGCCAAGATCTGGGGGACAGGAGTCTCCGTTCCGGCACGCCGCCGGGATGGGGAAGTGCCCCGGAAGGCTCCTCCATCGACACCACCGCCATCTCCATCAACGCTGCTTGTCTCCCATGAGGAGGGAGTAGTTCTCCATCGAGGCTCGGGGTTGTACCGGTAGCTATGTGGTTCATCTCTCTCCTATGTGCTTCAATACAATAATCTCATGAGCTGCCTTACATGATTGAGATTCATATGATGATGCTTGTAATCTAGATGTCATTATGCTAGTCAAGTGAGTTTTACTTATGCGATCTCCGGATACTCCTTGTCCCATGTGTGTAAAGGTGACAGTGTGTGCACCGTGTGGGTCTCTTAGGCTATATTTCACATAATACTTATTCATTGTTATGAATGGCATAGTGAAGTGCTTATTTATATCTCTTTATGATTGCAATGTGTTTTGTATCACAATTTATCTGTGTGCTACTCTAGTTATGCTATTAAAGTAGTTTATTCCTCCTGCACGGTGTAATGGTGACAGTGTGTGCATCGTGTAGTACTTGGCGTAGGCTATGATTGTGATCTCTTGTAGATTATGAAGTTAACTATTGCTATGATAGTATTGATGTGATCTATTCCTCCTTTCGTAGTGTGAAGGTGACAGTGTGCATGCTATGTTAGTACTTGGTTTGGTTATGTTGATCTGTCATGCACTCTAAGGTTATTTAAATATGAACATTGAATATTGTGGAGCTTGTTAACTCCGGCATTGAGGGTTCGTGTAATCCTACACGATTAGTGGTGTTCATCATCCAACAAGAGGGTGTAGAGTCTAGCATCTATCTATTTATTCTGTTATGTGATCAATGTTGAGAGTGTCCACTAGTGAAAGTATGATCCCTAGGCCTTGTTCCTAAATATCGCTATCGCTGCTTGTTTACTTGTTTTACTTGCATCTTTACTTCCTGCAATATTACTACCATCATCTGCACGCCAGACAAGCACTTTTCACGGCGCCGTTACTACTGCTCATATTCATTCATACCACTTGTATTTCACTATCTCTTCGCCGAACTAGTGCACCTATTAGGTGTGTTGGGGACACAAGAGACTTCTTGCTTTGTGGTTGCGGGGTTGCATGAGAGGGATATCTTTGACCTCTTCCTCCCTGAGTTCGATAAACCTTGGGTGATCCACTTAAGGGAAACTTGCTGCTGTTCTACAAACCTCTGCTCTTGGAGGCCCAACACTGTCTACAAGAATAGAAGAACCCGTAGACATCAAGCACTTTTCTGGCGCCGTTGCCGGGGAGGAAAGGTAAACGGCACTCACACACCGGACCCCAGCAACTAAGCACTTTTCTGGCGCCGTTGCCGGGGAGGAAAGGTAAAAGGCACTCATACTCTGGTCCCTGGTAAAGTACTTTTCTGTTGCTGTTGTGTGTGTGCTCGAAGCTATTTCCTTTAGATCCTGCAATTGCATCTTTTTGTTTCTTGTTTTACACTAGTTAGGCTTAATGGAAAACAACAAAAATATGAGAGATCTTTATGAACTTTATCTTGAATTAGGACATGATGTGTTTGAAGATAGAATTAAAAAACCCATGGAAATTTATATGCATGCTAATGGGAATGTTATTAGTATGAATGCTTTGAACACCATTGTTGCTAATGCTATGAAAAATTCTAAGCTTGGGGAGGTCGGTTTTGATGAAAATGATCTCTTTAGCCCTCCGGGTATTGAGGAGAAAGTTTATGTTGATTATGATATGCCTCCCATATATGATGATTATAATGATAGTGGTCTTTTAGTGTCGCCTACTATGGAGGATAAGTTTAATTATGATTACAATATACCTCCTATATTTGATGATAAGAATAATAATGATAGCTACTTTGTTGAATTTGCTCCCACTACAACTAATAAAATTGATTATGCTTATGTGGAGAGTAATGATACTTTTATGCATGTGAATAAGAATGCTTTATGTGACACTTATATTGTTGAGTTTGTTCATGATGCCACTGAAAGTTATTATGAGAGAGGAAAATATGGTTGTAGAAATTTTCATGTTACTAAAACACCTCTCTTTTTGCTGAAAATCTTGAAGCTGCACTTGTTTTATCTTTCTATGCTTGTTGCATCATGCTTCATGAATTTGTTTATTTACAAGATTCCTATGCATAGGAAGCATGTTAGGCTCAAATTTGTTTTGAATTTTCTTCTTTATGCTCTCTTTTGCTTCATACTCTATTTTTCATGTGAGCATCATTAAAACTGCTGAGCCCATCTTAATGGCTATAAAGAAAGCACTTCTTGGGAGATAACCCATGTCTTTATTTTACTACAGTACTTTGTTTTATATTTGAGTCTTGAAAGTTGTTTACTACTGTAGCAACCTCTCCTTATCTTTATTTTATTGCATTGTTGTGCCAAGTAAAGTCTTTGATAGTCAATACTAGATTTGGATTACTGCGCAGAAACAGATTTCTTGCTGTCACGAATTTCGACCTGCCTCTCTGTAGGTAGCTCAGAAAAATCTGCCAATTTACGTGCGTGATCCTCAGATATGTATGCAACTTTCATTCAATTTGAGCATTTTCATCTGAGCAAGTCTGGTGCCTCTTTAAAATTCGTCTTTACGGACTGTTCTGTTTAGACAGATTCTGCCTTTTATTTCGCATTGCCTCTTTTGCTGTGTTGGATGGATTTCCTTGTTCCATTAACGTCCAGTAGCTTTGGGCAATGTCCAGAAGTGTTAAGAATGATTGTGTCACCTCTGAACATGTGAATTTTGATTATGCACTAACCCTCTAATGAGTTTGTTTGGAGTTTGGTGTGGATGAAGTTTTCAAGGGTCAAGAGAGGAGGATGATATACTACGATCAAGGAGAGTGAAAGCTCTAAGCTTGGGGATGCCCCGTGGTTCATCCCTGCATATTTCAAGAAGACTCAACCATCTAAGCTTGGGGATGCCCAAGGCATCCCCTTCTTCATCGACAAATTATCAGGTTCCTTCTCTTGAAACTATATTTTTATTCAGTCACATCTTATGTACTTTACTTGGAGCGTCTGTGTGCTTTTATTTTCGTTTTGTTATTTTCATTCTCTGAATAAATGCTTGTGTGGGAGAGAGAGACACGCTCCGCTGGTTCATATGAACACATGTGTTCTTAGCTTTTAATGTTCATGGCGAAGGTTGAAACTGCTTCGTTAATGGTTATATGGTTGGAAACGGAAAATGCTACATGTAGTAATTGGTAAAATGTCTTGGATAATGTGATACTTGGCAATTGTTGTGCTCATGTTTAAGCTCTTGCATCATATACTTTGCACCTATTAATGAAGAAATACATAGAGCTTGCTAAATTTGGTTTGCATAATTGGTCTCTCTAAAGTCTAGATAATTTCTAGTAAAGAGTTTGAACAACAAGGAAGACGGTGTAGAGTCTTATAATGTTTACAATATGTCTTTTATGTGAGTTTTGCTGCACCGGTTCATCCTTGTGTTTGTTTCAAATAACCTTGCTAGCCTAAACCTTGTATCGAGAGGGAATACTTCTCATGCATCCAAAATCCTTGAGCCAACCACTATGCCATTTGTGTCCACCATACCTACCTACTACATGGTATTTCTCCGCCATTCCAAAGTAAATTGCTTGAGTGCTACCTTTAAAATTTCCATTCTTTACCTTTGCAATATATAGCTCATGGGACAAATAGCTTAAAAACTATTGTGGTATTGAATATGTACTTATGCACTTTATCTCTTATTAAGTTGTTTGTTGTGCGATAACCATGTTCCTGGGGACGCCATCAACTAATCTTTGTTGAATATCATGTGAGTTGCTATGCATGTCCGTCTTGTCTGAAGTAAGGGAGATTTACCACTCATTTAATGGTTAGAGCATGCATAATGTTAGAGAAGAACATTGGGCCGCTAACTAAAGCCATGAATCATGGTGGAAGTTTCAGTTTTGGACATATATTCTCAATCTCATAGGAGAACATTAATTGTTGCTACATGCTTGTGCATTAAAAAGGAGTCCATTATCTGTTGTCTATGTTGTCCCGGTATGAATGTCTAAGTTGAGAATAATCAAAAGCGAGAAATCCAAATGCGAGCTTTCTCCTTATACCTTTGTACAGGCGGCATAGAGGTACCCCTTTGTGACACTTGGTTAAAACATGTGTATTGCGATGATAATCCCGGTAATCCAAGCTAATTAGGACAAGGTGCGGGCACTATTAGTACACTATGCATGAGGCTTGCAACTTGTAAGATATAATTTACATAACACATATGCTTTATTACTACCGTTGACAAAATTGTTTCTTGTTTTCAAAACCAAAGCTCTAGCACAAATATAGCAATCAATGCTTCCCTCTCGCGAAGGGCCTTTCTTTTACTTTTATGTTGAGTCGGTTCACCTATCTCTCTCCACCTCAAGAAGCAAACACTTGTGTGAAGCTGTGCATTGATTCCTACATACTTGCATATTGCACTTGTTATATTACTTTGCATTGACAACTATCCATGAGATATACATGTTATAAGTTGAAAGCAACCGCTGAAACTTAATCTTCCTTTGTGTTGCTTCAATACCTTTACTTTGATTTATTGCTTTATGAGTTAACTCTTATGCAAGACTTATTGATGCTTGTCTTGAAGTACTATTCATGAAAAGTCTTTGCTTTATGATTCATTGGTTTACTCATGTCATTTACCATTGTTTTGATCTCTGCATTCATTACATATGCTTACAATAGTATGATCAAGGTTATGATGGCATGTCACTCCAGAAATTATCTTTGTTATCGTTTACCTCGCCGGACGAGCGAGAACTAAGCTTGGGGATGCTGATACGTCTCCGACGTATCGATAATTTCTTATGTTCCATGCCACATTATTGATGATATATACATGTTTTATGCATACTTTATGTCATATTTATGCGTTTTCCGGAACTAACCTATTGACGAGATGCCAAAGGGCCGATTGCTTGTTTTCTCGCTGTTTTTGGTTTCGAAATCCTAGTAAGGAAATATTCTCGGAATTGGACGAAATCAACGCCCGGGGTCCTATTTTTCCACGAAGCTTCCGTAAGTCCGAAGGGGAAACGAAGTGGGGCCACGAGGTGGGGACACAGTAGGGCGGCGCGGCCCAAGCCCTGGCCGCGCCGGCCTAGTGTGTGGCCCCACCAGGACTCCACCGACCTTGCCCTTCCGCCTACTTAAAGTCTCCGTCGCGAAAACCGTACCACATTCGACGAAACTAGAGAAAACCTTCCAGAGCCACCGCCATCGCGAAGCCAAGATCTGGGGGACATGAGTCTTTGTTCCGGCACGCCGCCGGGACGGGGAAGTGCCCCCGGAAGGCTCCTCCATCGACACCACCGCCATCTCCATCAACGCTGCTGTCTCCCATGAGGAGGGAGTAGTTCTCCATCGAGGCTCGGGGCTGTACCGGTAGCTATGTGGTTCATCTCTCTCCTATGTGCTTCAATACAATAATCTCATGAGCTGCCTTACATGATTGAGATTCATATGATGATGCTTGTAATCTAGATGTCATTATGCTAGTCAAGTGGGTTTTACTTATGTGATCTCCGGAGACTCCTTGTCCCACGTGTGTAAAGGTGACGATGTGTGCACCTGTGTGGGTCTCTTAGGCTATATTTCATGGAATACTTATTCACCGTTATGAATGGCATAGTGAAGTGCTTATTTATATCTCTTTATGATTGCAATGTGTTTTGTATCACAATTTATCTCGTGTGCTACTCTAGTGATGTTATTAAAGTAGTTTATTCCTCCCGCACGGTGTAATGGTGACGAGTGTGTGCATCGTGTAGTACTTGGCGTAGGCTATGATTGTGATCTCTTGTAGATTATGAAGTTAACTATTGCTATGATAGTATTGATGTGATCTATTCCTCCTTTCGTAGTGTGAAGGTGACAGTGTGCATGCTATGTTAGTACTTGGTTTGGTTATGTTGATCTGTCATGCACTCTAAGGTTATTTAAATATGAACATTGAATATTGTGGAGCTTGTTAACTCCGGCATTGAGGGTTCGTGTAATCCTACACGAGTTAGTGGTGTTCATCATCCAACAAGAGGGTGTAGAGTCTAGCATCTATCTATTTATTCCGTTATGTGATCAATGTTGAGAGTGTCCACTAGTGAAAGTATGATCCCTAGGCCTTGTTCCTAAATACTGCTATCGCTGCTTGTTTACTGTTTTACTGCATCTTTACTTCCTGAAATATTACTACCATCATCTGCACGCCAGCAAGAACTTTTCTGGTGCCGTTAGTACTGCTCATATTCATTCATACCACTTGTATTTCACTATCTCTTCGCCAAACTAGTGCACCTATTAGGTGTGTTGGGGACACAAGAGACTTCTTGCTTTGTGGTTGCAGGGTTGCATGAGAGGGATATCTTTGACCTCTTCCTCCCTGAGTTCGATAAACCTTGGGTGATCCACTTAAGGGAAACTTGTTGCTGTTCTACAAACCTCTGCTCTTGGAGGCCCAACACTGTCTACAAGAATAGAAGCACCCGTAGACATCACTGGCTTCCGAGATTCGCTGCATGATCTTTATGCGGCCCAGCTGCCGATCTTTCTTTTACTAGTTCATGCACAATCTGCTTCACCTCATCGAGTTCCGATGCCAACTTCCCCACAAGATCTGCATCCCGATCCGTCTTTCTCTTACGGCTTCTGTAACCGTACGGGTCATCGTCCTGGGAAAACCCGACGGACCACGGAATGACGCATTTGCCTCGTACACGTCCTTGGTGTTCACGATTCCCGAGGGCATATGTCAGCGCGTCGTTCTCTCTGTTGAACTTGATCTTCACCTCTTGAGCTTTGGTCATTGCGTCAATAAGGGCTTGGGTGGGTTTAAACGCTTTCTTCTGGTGAACAGACATCCCTGTCTCCGGGTCTAGCAATCCCCCATGCCCGTACCACCAGCTTTTGGCCCGTGGGTCCCATCCCTCTGTACCTAGAGGGATTCCTCGCCCCCTCAGGTCGTTCTCCATCTTCTCCCACTTAGGCTCCAAAAGGTGGTATCCTCCTGGCCCCATAATATGATTGTACACTTTCTTAGCCGCATTTTCCTTATTTTTTTTCCGATATGGCCTTGAAATGCTCCGATTGCTTTTGCTTGACAAATTCGGGCCAATCATTTTTCAGTTTCTCATATTGTCCATTGAAATCCGGAGTCTTGTTCTTGTTGACATAGTCACGGGATAAATTTTTCTTGAATGTCCGGAATGCTTGGGACATCTTCTGAAGAGCGAACTCTTTGACTAGCCTCCTCCTCTGACGTCCACCCGGAATCTCGTTCCCCTTTTCATCAAATTTGTTGAATTTCGGAGGTAGAATGAAATGCTCCATAAGCTTTCTCCAACAATCTTTTTTCGTTCTCTTGTGGACAAAACTGAAACCAACACGTGCCTTCTTTGGCTCATTCCATTCCTGGATGTGATCGGGACGTTGTCTCTAACAACGACTCCGCATTGGTTGATGAACTTTGTATAATGCTCTTTGGGCTCCAGCGGCCTGCCAGTTGTACTGACAACATCGATGTTATATGTTTCTCCTTGTTTCATCGTCTTGGTTTTGCCACGCTTTGTCGTACTCGAATTTTTCGACATTCCGTCCGAGGGCTAAAAAAAGAAAGAGAGTCGCACGCGTTAATACATATTTATTCAAATCATTAAGTTTGTATCACCAGAGGCTCAATGTATATATATACCTCGCCGGAGGTGGTTGCTAATTCGAGATCTTCGTTTGTCGTTTTCCCTCTGGAGGCAAATGTTTCAATAACTTCCATTCTTCCTTCGGCATCACCTTGTCGACCTTCACCTTCGCCTTCACCGTCAAGGTTCAGATAAGAAGAGACATCTTCTTCAGCTTCTTCCGGCACATAATCAATATCGCCGTTTATGATGGCGGTTAAATGTGCTTCGGCTTCCGGATCATAGTATTCCATAATCGGGTCAGCTGTATCGTCCGCCATATGTCTGTCCTGAAAACATGTAGTAAAAGCTAATTAATTAAGTAAAGAAGGGGGGCGGTGGCGGTGGCGAAAGGGGGCGGCGGAAGGGGGCGATGGCGGTGGTGAAAGGGCGGTGGCGGTGGCGAAAGGGCGGTGGCGGCGGTTCTCCGTTTTTGTTATAAGTTAAGATTTTTGTTAAGTTTAAATTTTTGTTAAGTAAAAAAAACTAGTTCATTTCAAAACTAATTCATTTTTTTACCGTTTTTGTTAAGTTAAGATTTTTGTTAATAAGTTTAAGTTTTTATTAAGTAAAAAAACAAAAATAATTGAGATCGAATTGAAGGGCCGGGGGGGCGCCGCCCGTGTGCTGGCCGTGTCGCGCGCCCCCGGCCTGCTGCTCTCTGTCTCTGTTCGGCCGCGGCGGGCCTGCGCCAAAACGGCGGCGCGCGGCAACACGCGGGCGGCGCGCCTAGAACGCGAGGGCGACGGCGCCCGAACAGCGGTGTGGCGGCGACGCGGCCGTGTCCGGCGCGCGCCCCCTCCTCTCTCTCTCTGTTCGACCGCGGCGGGCACCTGCGCCAAAACGCGGGCGCGCGGCGAGGGGGGCGACGTACGGCCGAGCAGCGGCGGTGACGGCGCGAATGTCGGCACAGCGCGCGGGAAGAAGAGGAGGAGGCGGCGGCCGACGGTGGCAACGTACGTCGAGATACGGCGGCAAGGGGGCGGCGGTCGGCGAGGGCGCGTCTGGGCAGCCTGACGGCGACTAAAGGGGTACCTTTAGTCGCGGTTGGTTTTTTCGCCGGAATTTTGGTTCCCGCGCGGAATGACCCCTTGCCAACCGCGACTAAAGGTGTTTTTCCAAATACTTTTCATTTCAAAATATTAAAAATACAAATAATATATCAAAAAATTCAGAAAATAAAACTAATTCATTAAAAATTCAAATAATATATCAATTTTTTAGAAAATAAAACTAATTCATTTCAAAACCTTAAAAATACAAATAATATATCGAAAAATTCAGAAAAATAAAACTAATTCATTTCAAAATCATAAAAATACAAATAATATATCAAAAAATTCAGAAAAATAAAACTAATTCATTTCAAAATCTTAAAAATACAAATAATATATCAAAAAATTAGAAAAATAAACTAATTCATTTCAAAATCTTAAAAATACAAATCATATATACAAAAATTCAGAAAAATAAAACTAATTCATTTCAAAATCTTAAAAATACAAATAATATATCAAAGAATTCAGAATAATCCAATTTCTTCCCGCCCCTGTCTTCCCGTCCCTAGCTTCCCACCAGTTCTTGCCAGTCCCCTCTGTCTTCCCACCCCCTCTTCCCGCCGGTTCTTCCCGCCTCTGTCTTCCCGCCATTTCTTCCAACCTCTGTCTTCCCGCCTCTATCTTTCACGGGCTTGCTGGAAAAAATTCCGAGGCGCAACTTCCGAAGCTGCCGTAGGGCGTGTGCACCAATGACATCTTCGAGAAGCTGCGCCACGGGAGATTTTACAACCCTTTACCCAACACTGTTAGAGGAGATGGAGCTTTCACGGGCTTGCATGAAAATTTTCCCGAGGCTCAACTTCCGAAGATGCCATTGGGCGTGTGCACTGACGACATCTTCGAGAAGCTGTGCCACGGGAGATTTTCCAACCCTTTACTCCATCCATGGGGATGAAACTCTCTCCCTACCTGCTAGGTTGGCTTGTTGGTCTGCTTGCCAAGGCGTATCGATGCTCCTTTTATAGGCACGGCGCCGCTTCTGCTTTGTCTTGTTCCTCCGACAGGGCGTCATGCGCTACATGCTTTATATCATCGAGCAGTGCGACCACCCACGCGTCCTTATCCTGCCGACAGCTTTAGTCGCGGTTGCACCCTCCAGCCGGGACTAATGCTTACCCAAACGTCCTTATCCCACCGACAGTTTTATTAGATGACACAAAAACCACCGTTAGTCCCGGCTGCACCCACCAGCCGGGACTAAAGCTTACACAGACGTCCTTATCCCACCGCCAGTTTTGTTAGAAGATATAAAACCACCTTTAGTCCCGGTTGCACCCACCAGCCGGGACTAAAGGTTAGATGACCAGCTCTGGATTCCTCTTCTTCCCACCATTTCTTCCCTGTCTTCCCACCTCCCGCTTCCCGCCTCTTTCTTCCCGCCTCTTTCTTCCCGCCACATTCTTCCCGCTCCCATTTTCCCGCCAGTTCCCACTACATATATGTAGCCCGGCTTGGCCAGCATTATCACATCTCTACAATCTGTCATCACTCTCTCATGGCTTCCACCGTACCCACTTTAACCTACTAGCAGGTGGAGGAGCTTTGTGCCTCGAACTACCCTTGCCAACCGGGCTACCGCATCCCCGCCGGCTGGAGCCTAAGCGCCGGAGGCGTGCCGGTCCCTCCCGCCCCACAGGGTACTGCGCGCCGGGCGGCCATCACGAACCACTACTACCTCGACCTCACGCCGGAGCAGCGCCCCGCTGGCATCCCAATAACCAGCATACTTGGGACGTCTTCTTCATCAATCGGTGTGAGAGGGCGCTCGCCAGGTATGAGGAGGACGGTCTGCCTCCTGGGAACTTCCACAAGGCCGGCCATCGGCTATGGTGGTACGGCCGGACTCTACAGAGCGTCATGGACTACATCACGGCCCGCGATATCCCCCGCCTGCGCTACCCTCAGTTCGAGCCACGAGCGGCGCCCGACGACAACGACGACGACAGCGAGGACGACGGCGACAACTTAGAAGGCGATGACTACCAGTACAACGACGACGACTATGAAGACTACGAGTATTCATATTATTCGCCTAGGCAGGAGTATCACTAAATCACTCCAACATTCCAAGATGTACTCCTAGGCCTAGGCATGTCCCTCACATCATTAGTTGTAGTTCAAATTTCATGTATCATCAGTGGTATCTCGAATCAATCGAATCATTCGAAAATGGACACCAAACACATCACAGATAATATAATTCACATGATCCATTCAACAAAGTTTGGTACAATAAAATATTACACATCATTTCTTCCCGTGTGTCCCTGCTTGCTTACGATTGCGCCGTATCCATGGAGCATCCTCATCATTTAACTTAATGCTTGGATCAGTGTTCACTTTGAAGGGCGGAATTTCACCAACATATTATAATCTTCTAACATGTGTGTCTTGTCCTCCACTACCACGATGTTTCTTTTCCATGAAAGAACAATGTGGCGCTTTGGATCATCGGATGTTGTACTGATTGTTTTCTTATCTTTCCGTTTCCTCGGTTTGCTACTCATGTCCTTCACATAGAAAACCTGAGCGACATCTTTGGCTAGGACGAATGGTTCGTCAAGGTAACCAAGATTGTTGAAATCCACCATTGTCATTCCGTATTGCTCGTCCACCTTTACCCCACCTCCTGTTAGCTTGAACCATTTGCACCGGAACAAAGGGACCTCAAAGGAGGTTCCATAGTCAAGTTCCCATATCTCCTCAATGTAACCATAATATGTGACCTTTTGCCCAGTCTCGGTTGCTGCATCAAAGCGGACACCACTGTTTTGGTTGGTGCTCTTTCTTCCCGCCTCTTTCTTCCCGCCACTTTCTTCCCGCCTCTTGTCTCCCCGCTCCCATTTTTCCCGCCATTTCTCACTACATATATGTAGCCCGGCTTGGCCAGCATTATCACATCTCTACAATCTCTCATCACTCTCTCATGGCTTCCACCGTACCCACTCTAACCTACCAGCAGGTGGAGAAGCTTTGCGCCTCGAACTACCCTTGCCCACCGGGCTACCGCGTCACCGCCGGCTGGAGCCTAAGCGCCAGAGACGTGCCGGTCCCTCCCGTCCCTCGTAGTACCGCGCGCCGGCGGCCATCACGAACCACTACTACCTCGACCTCACGCCGGAGCAGCGGATGAATCCCCACTGGCATCCCGATAACCAGCATACTTGGGACGCCTTCTTCATCAATCGGCGTGAGAGGGCGCTCGCCAGGTATGAGGAGGACGGTCTGCCTCCTGGGAACTTCCACGAGGCCAGCCGTCAGCTATGGTGGTACGGCCGGACTCTACAGAGCGTCATGGACTACATCACGGTCGGCGATATCCCCCACCTGCGTTACACTCAGTTCGAGCCACGAGAGCCGCCCGACGACAGTGACGATGGCAGCGACAACGACGGCGGCAACTTAGAAGGCGGCGACTACCAGTACAACGGCGGCGACTATGAAGACTACGAGTATGCATATTATACGCCTAGGCAGGAGTATGACTAAATCACTCCAAATTTCATGTATCATCCGTGGTATCTCGAATCAATCGAATCATTCGAAAATGGACACCAAACACATCACAGATAATATAATTCACATGACATAAATTATTACACATCATTTCTTCCCTTGTGTCCCTGCTTGCTTACGATTGTGCCGTATCCATGGAGCATCCTCATCATTTAACTTAATGCTTCGGTCAGTGTTCACTATGAAGGGCAGAATTTCACCAAACATATTATAATCTCTTGACATGTCTGTCTCGTCCTCCACTCTCACGATGTTTCTTTTCCCTGAAAGAACAATGTGGCGCTTTGGATCATCGCATGATGTACTGATCGTTTTCTTATCTTTCCGTTTCCTCGGTTTGCTACTCATGTCCTTCACATAGAAAACCTGAGCGACATCTTTGGCTAGGACGAATGGTTCGTCAAGGTAACCAAGATTGTTGAAATCCACCATTGTCATTCTGTATTGCTCGTCCACCTTAACCCCACGTCCTGTTAGCTTGAACCATTTGCACCGGAACAAAGGGACCTTAAAGGAGGGTCCATAGTCAAGTTCCCATATCTCCTCTATGTAACCATAATATGTGACCGACCTTTTGCCCATTCTCGGTTGCTGCATCAAAGCGGACACCACTGTTTTGGTTGGTGCTCTTTTTATCTTGGGCGATCGTGTAAAATGTATTCCCATTTATCTCGTACCCTTGGAAAGTCTTTATAGTCGAAGATGGTGTCTTGGCCAACATGTACAGCTGATCTCCAACATAATTGTCATTCATTAAATTTTTTCGCAACCAACCGCCGAAAGTCGCCATGTGGGCCTTTCTAATCCAGGATTCAGGCTTCCCCGGATTGTCCGAGCGTAAAATATTCTTGTGTTCCTCGAAGTACGGAGTCACCCAGCTGGAATTGGTCAGAACTGTGTGGTGTGCTTCAGCCATAGAATGGCCGTCCATACATATCGTTGATTTCCTTCCGATCGTGTCTTTTCCACTTAGTCTTCCCTCGTGCCGCAATTGAGGAAGACAATTCGGCTTAAGGTCAGGAACATAGTCAACGCAAAACTCAATTACCTCCTCATTTCCATAGCCCTTGGCGATGCTTCCTTCTGGCCTAGCACGGTTACGAACATATTTCTTTAATACTCCCATGAAACTCTCAAAGGGGAACATATTGTGTAGAAATAAAGGACCGAGAATGGAAATCTCTTCGACTAGGTGAACCAGGAGGTGCGTCATAATATTGAAGAAGTATGGTGGGAACATAAACTCGAAACTGACAAGACATTGGACCACATCGTTCTGTAACCGTGGTAGATCTTCTGGATTGATTACCTTCTGAGAGATTGCATTGAGGAATACACATAGCTTCACAATGGCTACTCGAATATTTTACGGTAGGAGCCCCCTCAAAGCAATCAGAAGCAATTGCGTCATAATCACGTGGCAGTCGTGAGACTTCAGGTTTTGGAACTTTTTGTCCGCCATGTTTATTATTCCCTTTATATTCGACGAGAAGCCAGACGGGACCTTCATACTGCTCAGGCATTCAAAAAAGATGACCTTCTCTTCTTTGGTAAGAGCGTAGCTGGAACGACCTTGAAACCATTCTGGATGCCGGTCATCTGGATCTTTCAAACTTTACTGGTCCTGCCGTGCTTCCTTTGTATCATTTGTCTTCCCATACTCGCCCAAGAAGCTTAGCAGGTTCACGCAAATATTCTTTGTAACATGCATCACGTCGATTGCAGAGCGGACATCTAGGACTTTTCAATATTCTAGCTCCCAAAATATAGATTTCTTCTTCCACATGGGTGCGTGCCCGTCAACTCCCTGCGGAACTGATTGTCCGCCAGGAGACTTTCCAAAGATGACTTTCAAATCCTTGACCAGATCAAATACCTCAGCACCAAGATGTTCCGCAGTGCTTCGGCCGGTGATCTGCCTTGCCGTTGAAATGCTTGCCTTTCTTTCTTACGTTATGATTTCGGGGAAGAAATCGACGATGCCCCAGGTACACGTTCTTCTTACAATTACCCAAATATACACTTTCAGTCTCATATAAGCAATGCGTGCATGCATTGTATCCCTTATTTGTCTGTCCCCAAAGTTTACTAAGAGTAGGTCAATCGTTGATGGTTACGAAAAGCAACGCTCGTAGGTCAAATTCCTCTTCTTTGCGCTCATCCCACACACGTACACCAGGTCTGCCCCACAAATGTAAAAGTTCATCAACTAATGGCCTTAGGTACACATCGATGTCGTTGCCGGGTTGCTTCGGACCTTGGATGAGCACTGTCAACATAATGAACTTCCGCTTCATGCACAACCAAGGAGGAAGGTTGTAGATGCATAGAGTCACGGGCCAGCTGCTATGGCCGGAGCTCTGCTCGCCAAAAGGATTCATTCCATCTGTACTTAGAAAAAAAATTATGTTCCTTGCGTCAGCTGCAAAATCTTTGAACTCTCTGTCGATCTTTCTCCATTGCTTTCCACCAGCGGGGTGTCTCAACTCCCCGTCGGACTTACGGTCCTCTTTGTGCCATCACAACAACTTGGCATGATCTTTGTTCCTGAACAGACGTTTCAACCGTGGTATTATAGGAGCATACCATATCACCTTGGCGGGAACCCTCTTCCTGGGTTTCTCGCCCTCAACATCGTCACCAGGGTCATTGCCTCTGATCTTATAATGCAATAAAGTGCATACCGGGCATTCATTCAAATTCTCGTATTCAGAACCTCTAAACCTAGAGGGAAGAAAACCTTCTTTGCTTCATACGTACTGGAGGGCAACTCGTTATTCTTTGGAAACATATTCTTCAACATTTTCAGCAAATTTTCAAATCCTGAGTCAGCTACACCTTCCCGTGCATTCCATTTTAGCAAATCCACTGTGCAGCCCGGCTTTTTCAGACCATTATCGCATCCTGGGTACAGCGACTTTTTGTGATCCTCTAACATGCGATCCAAATTCCCCCTCTCATTTTAAATGTCACAGCGTCTCCGTGCATCAGCAATGGTCCGACCAACATCATCAGCAGGCTCATCACGTGCCTCTTCTTCACCTTCCCCTGCGCCATCCCCTTCACCTTCCCCACCTTCAGCATCCTCCATGAAGGTATCACCGAAATGATCAGGATAGTTGTCATAGATGATATCATCCCCTTCTTCATCTTCTTCCATTCTAACCCCTCTTTCTCCATGCTTGGTCCAACAATTATAGCTTGGCATGAAACCGGGCCGAAGCAGGTGCAGGTGAACGTCTCTTGAGGAAGAGTAACCCTTCTGATTCTTACAGGCAACATATGGACAGATAACAAAACCCCCGTGCTTGTTCGCATTAGCCACTACGAGGAAATCTTGCAAACCCGTAATAAACTCGCCGGAGAGTCGGTTACCGTACATCCATTGCCGATTCATCTGCATTATTATTATATAAAGTATATAATTAAGCATCATGCATTTGTTAAACTAACTAGATACAAATAATAGAAATTAAACAATGAACTACACACATGCATATTTTATCAATGACACATGAAAGGTTTAAGTTGCTAACCGCGATCGAGGAGGAAAAATAAATGAGAAAGCTCAAGTGTGGCTCGGACACTTCACATCATGTTTGTTTCATGCTCTCGAGCATTTCATCGAACACCTTGTGTGCATAAGAGGAACCAAAAGCAAACCCACCACCCCCTTGTGAAGATTGTGAAGAGAAGTGGCACCAAATGGCTAAGTGAGTGTGCTGAACCGCATTTATAGGGGTGGGCCTTTAGTCCCGGCTGGCCTGGCCAACCGCGACTAAAGGCCTTCGGGCCAGGCCCGAGAACCTTTAGTCGCGGCTGGCCTGGTCAATCGTGACTAAAGCCCCTCCTGTCCCCCAGCTGTCAACCGAGCCCGCTAGGCCCAAACCTTTGATCGCGGGTCGCCTCCCGAACCGCGACTAAAGACCATTTAGTCGCGGTTCGAATATTTTGGGGACTAATGGGGATGGATGGAAGCCTCTTTTTCTACTAGTGGGAGTAGATGCGATAGGTTTATCATGTCTAGATGCTATCTGTTCATCTACTCTCTTGATATGCATGATTAGTTCATCTGCTATTTCTATAGTCATGATTTGTCAAATATTTGCTAAGATTAGTTCATATGATAATTTACTTATTTATTCAACAGAAATATGTGCATCACGACACATGCATGCAATCTCCAGGCACTAGTAGAAAAAGAGGCTTCCGTCCATCCACATTAGTCCCGGAAATATTCGAACCGCGACTAAAGGGGGCTTTAGTCGCGGTTCGGGAGGCGACCCGCGACTAATGCTCCTGCGGCCGGCGGAAAAACCTTTAGTCGCGGTTGGGGACACCAACCGCGACTAAAGGGTACCTCCTTTAGTCGCGGTTGGTGTCCCCAACCGCGACTAAAGATTTTTCCGAGTTTTTTTACTCCCACGCACCCTGCACACCCCCTCCCCCCGGTGGATCGCCTTTTTTGGTTTGTAAAATACAAAAGAAAATGATAGAAAATTCAAAAAAAAAATTGTTTTCAGATTCTTGTATGTTATGCAACCTACTATTCGGTGAAATTAAGAAATTCGAATTTCCACTTTTTTTGCAAAAAAAGTTTAAAAAATGGTAAAACCGCAATAACTTTTGCATACGACGTCGGAAAAAAACGTATAATATATCAAAAAAATCCTGGGAAAAAGTTATATCCGAATTCACCGGGAATTACCCGGTTAGCCAATTTTTAGATTCTCAGAATTCCAAATGGAAATACAAAAGCAGGAAGATTTTAGTTTTTTCTATAAATTATGGATTATATATTTTTTTAATTTTTTAAAACCTAAAATTAATAATTTCATTCTGCATAAAGATTACTATCATTTTTACCCAATTTTTAGATTTTCAAATTTTTAGATTTTAGGTTTGGCAAAAAAATATTTAATTAATTAATATAATTAAAAATAATACAAATTAAAAAGTTAATGTTTATTTATTTATTCAATATTATTATTACATCATTACTTTTGTTTATTAAAAGAATTATTTGAAATTCAAACAATAAAGAAATGTGACATCGATCAACATGTTAATATGATTGATATGATACTACTATCACATACATGCGCGCGAAGCACTTGGATGCGGAACGGAATGGAACTCGGAAGTTAAGCGTGCTAGAGGTGGAGTAGTGGGAGGATGGGTGACCGAGCGGAAAGTTTGACCACGAGTAAGTAATTTGACTAGAGATAAGTGTAGTTAGAGATAGAGATTAAGCTATGCAAATAACTGAAATAAGAGAAATTCTGAAAAAAAAAGAAAAAAAATGGAGTGAAAAAAAATTACAAATCCAAATGAATTAAAAAAATTTAACGAAATAGCCTTTAGTCCCGGTTGGGGACACCAACCGCGACTAAAGGTCCTTCACCCTGGCGCACGATAGCCGCCCACGTGGACGGGCCTTTAGTCGCGGTTCGTAAGCAACCGCGACTAAACGGGGGGCCTTTAGTCGCGCTTAATTAGTCGCGGTTGCGCAACCGCGACTAATGACAGTTGCGAACCGCGACTAAAGGCCATTTTTCTACCAGTGAGGAGTCCCGATCGCCCGTCTCGATGCGCAAGATCATCAGCAGGCAGAACAGCCCACGCACAGACGTCACTGCATGCAAAACCATGCGGCTGCGCGCCTGTTGCTTCCCATTTGGCAACGCGCGAGACCGCGCCGACGTCGCCGACGTCGCCGACGTCGCCCGCTCCAGCAGGACTCGGAAGCATCAGCCAGTGCCGTGAACATTGGTCTCCACAAGCCAGGATTCAAGCGGCACATGCATGTGTGGATGCCTCCAGGCGTCTGATCCATCCAGGCTCCATGCACGACTCCAAGCTACAGGTCAACTAGCAATATACATGTAAATTTCAGGCTGCGTACGAACTTCATCAACACCAAGACTTACACGAACTTCATTAACACCAAGACTTACACTGCATCAAGCCGGACATCAATGACCCGAACAACTATGTCAATCTAAGTCGAGTTCTACATTGCGAACTACAGGTCTATATCAACATGGTCTCCGTCAACATCTTCGTCAACAACAAACCAGCTGCCGCCGACAAGCAAAAACCCGCCGCCGCTGCAGATCTGCTGCCGTCGCCGCGCTACGACACAAAAAACACCCGCCGTGCCGCAGAACCACTTCCACTGCTGCACTAGGACAAAACCCTGCCGTCGCCGCGCAAAACCTAAAACCCCACGACCAAAAACGCTTGCGCCTTCGATGAATGCCGCTACAACTCATATGACGACTACGGCATCGACCACACCTCGACCACGGCTACATCACGATCGGCTACCTCGACATCGACATCAAGAAAATGTCTAGGGCAACTCAAGAACTCCAGTTGACAGCGTCCGCATCGTCACTTGCGTCCACGACATTTCCGCTGTGACTGCGGGAGGGAAGAGAAGGAACCATAAAGAGAGGCCAATGATGAAAAGGAGGAGATGCGACGGGAGCGCGAGACTGCTTCAGTCGCAAGCGTTCGCTTCACTCTCGCTACGACTGAGATTACATGATCTTGTACTCAAGTCTACCTCCCCCTTGTATCTCTATATATACCTTCAAAGGGTCATGTAATACAACACACAATTTTAAGGTTCTATAAATTTAATATGGTACTACATCCGCTCTGAACTATATATAAAACGTTTTAGAAAGCTATAACTATATTTCCAAGTAGAGGTAATATTATTTGAGTTACTCCCCCATCCGTTCTATTTTAGTGTATAATCTAGAAAAAATCAGATAAATTAGTAGGGCATATTTTGGTACTAGTTAAATTGGTAAACAACCAATACAAGCTACATTGAAAATAGTGAAATCCAATAGATGAAGGAGGACCACTTCTTTTTTCCATATTCTTGTTGACTAACGGCTAGAATTTAGAATATTTCAAAACAAATTTCAGACCTAGAATGCAGAGTATTTTAGAACGGAGGAAGTATGTTGACACTTGTTTTGGGCCGAGAGCTAATCAATGACAGAATCCTAGGGCAACAGATGAAAATGAGTGAGACACGATTGGAAAGATTCAATCGGCGGGTTATTATTGCTCACCTAGGATACACACCATGCCCACCGTGTCAAGTCGTGTCATTATCTGGCTTGATAGCTGATCAACCTAGCAGTCAGACGTGACCTCAAGGATCAATGTATGCGGGCTTCCACCAGAGTTCCTTTAAGATGACCTCAAATCAAGAAGTAAGTTGTGCGTCTCATCGAAGCAAGCAACTTTTCTTTTTGGATCATCTCAATCCAAGGTCGTATGTGATCTCGCCAAAATAAGAAACATGATTGAAGGTACACATGACAAGTCCTACCCAGATTGAGAAATTCATGCCAAAACTGAGCCTAGCGAGGACATGTCCTCGCCGGGATCACACTACACAAAAAGTTGTTATCTACAACATCAATTTTTTTGTCGGTAAGGGTTGTTTTTTGTCGCTAAAGAGTCTAAGTCGTCGATATGGGTCACGTGCTGCATATCGCGTCACCTAAGAATGCACCACATATTTTACGGTTCGTCGCGTTTGGGTGCCTGATACGTAGCAAACATATCTATATTTTTTGATGCTCCATGCTTGTTTTACACCAATTTCTATATGTTTTGTTTACAATTCGTTGCACTTTTATACATTTTCCGGCACTAACCTATTGACAAGATGCTACAGTGGCAGTTCCTGTTTTCTGCAGTTTTGTATTTCAGAAAAGTTGTACAGGAAATATTCTCGGAATTGGACGAAACAAAAGCCGAAGATCTTATTTTTCCGTGGGCAGAGGCTTATTGATTTAGGGTTCACGTATCGGGAGGCTTTTGTTTCGTCCAATTCCGAGAATATTTCCTGTGTAGGATTTTTGAAACCAATAACAGCAGAAAATAGGAACTAGCGCTTCGGCATCTTGTTAATAGGTTAGTGCCGGAAAATGCATCAAAATGATGTAAAGTGTATATAAAACATGTGGGTATTGTCATAAAATTAGCATGGAACATAAGAAATTATAAATACGTTGGAGACGTATCAAGCATCCCCAAGATTAGTTCCAACTCGCCCTCGAGTAGATAAACGATAACAAGGATAATTTCTGAAGTGACATGCTACTATCATAATCTTGATCAATACTATTGTAAAGCATATGAAGTGAATGAAGTGATTCGAAGCAATGGTCTAGATGATGACTAAACAACTGAATCATATAGCAAAGACTTTTCATGAATAGTACTTTCAAGACAAGCATCAATAAGTCTTGCATAAGAGTTAACTCATAAAGTAATAGATTCTTAATAGAAGGTTTTGAAGCAACACAAAGGATGATTAAGTTTCAGCAATTGCTTTCAACTTGTAACATGTATATCTCATGGATAGTTGTCAACATAAAGCAATATAACAAGTGTAATAAGTAAACATGTAAGAATCAATGCACACAATTGACACAAGTGTTTGCTTCTATAGAAGTAGGTAAACTGACTCAACATAAAGTAAAAGAAAGGCCCTTCGCAGAGGGAAGCATAGATTACTCATGTGCTAGAGCTTTTTATTTTGAAAACATGGAAACAATTTTGTCAACGGTAGTAATAATTCATATGTGTTATGCATAAAACCTCCTATAAGTTGCAAGCCTCATGCATCAAATACCAATAGTGCCCGCACCTTGTCCTAATTAGCTCGGACTTCCATGGATTATCATTGCATTACATATGTTTCAACCAAGTGTCACAAAGGGGTACCTCTATGCCACCTGTACAAAGGTCCGAGGAGATAGATCGCATTTGATTTCTCAATTTTGATAGATCTCAACTTAAGGACATCCATACCAGGACAACATAGAAAACAGATAATGGACTCCTCTTTTTAATGCTTAAGAATTCAACAACAAATAATATTCTCATAAGAGATTCTGAGGATTAGTGTCCAAGCTGAAACTTCCACCATGATACATGGCTTTGGTTGGCGGCCCAATGTTCTTCTCTACAATATGCATACTCAAACCATTTAATCATGAGAAATCTCCCTTACTTCAGACAAGACGAACATGCATAGCAACTC
Organism: Lolium rigidum; assembly: GCF_022539505.1. Classification (NCBI taxonomy): domain Eukaryota; kingdom Viridiplantae; phylum Streptophyta; class Magnoliopsida; order Poales; family Poaceae; genus Lolium; species Lolium rigidum. The sequence continues at coordinate 246,319,948 of NC_061512.1, read as the reverse complement.
ACATGATATTCAACAAAGTAAAAAGTTGATGGCGTCCCCAGAAACATGGTTACCGCTCAACAAGCAACTTATAAGAACTAAGATACATAAGCGACATATTCATTACCACAATAGTTATTTAGGCTACTTGCCATGAGCTATGTATTGCAAAGGCAAGGAAAGAAATTTTAAAGGTAGCACGCAAGCAATTTACTTGGAATGGCAGAAAAATACCACATAGTAGGTAGTTATGGTGGACACAAATGGCATAGGTTTTGGCTCAAGGTTTTTGGATGCACGAGAAGCATTTCCTCTCAGTACAAGGCTTTGGCTAGCAAGGTTGTTTGGAGCAAACACAAGTATGAACCGGTACAGCAAAAACTTACACAAGAACATATTGCAAGCATTATAAGACTCTACACTGTCTTCCTTGTTGCTCAAACACTTTTACAAGAAAATATCTAGACCTTGGAGAGATCAATCATGCAATCCAAATTTCAACAAGATCTACAGTAGTTCTCCACTAATAGGTTTAAACTACATGATGCAAAAGCTTAAACATGATCTATGAGAGCTCAAAACAATTTCCAATTATCAAATTATTCAAGATAATATACCATTTACCACATGAAGCATTTTCTGTTTCCAACCAAATAGCAATCAACGAAGCGGCTTTCAACTTCGTCATGAACATTAAAGTAAAGCTAAGAACACCAGTGTTCATATGAAAAAGCGGAGCGTGTCTTTCTCCCACACAAGGAATGCTAGGATCCGATTTTATTCAAACATAAACAAAAATAAAAACAAACACACGCTCCAAGTAAAGCACATAAGATGTGACGGAATAAAAATATAGTTTCACTAGAGGTGACCTGATAAGTTGTTGATAAAGAAGGGGATGCCTTGGGCATCCCCAAGCTTAGATGCTTGAGTCCTCTTGAAATATGCAGGGATGAACCACGGGGGCATCCCCAAGCTTAGAATTTTCACTCTTCTTGATTATATCATATCATCCTCCTCTCTTGACCCTTGAAAACTTCCTCCACAGCAGACCAAAACAATATCATTAGAGGGTTAGTGCATAATCGAAAATTCACATGTTCAGAGAGGACACAATCATTCTTAACACTCCTGGACATTACCCAAGGCTACTGAAAGTTAACGGAACAAAGAAATCCACTCAACACAGTAAAAGAGGCAATGCGAAATAAAAGGCAGAATCTGTCAAAACAGAACAGTCCGTAAAGATGAATTTTTTCGAGGCACTTAAAAGGCTCGGATGAAAAAGCTCAAATTGAATGAAAGTTGCGTACATGTATGCGGATCACGCATGAATTTTTTCATCATTTTACGAGTTTCCTACAGAGAGATCTACTCAAATTCGTGACAGGTAAAAATCTGTTTCTGCGCAGGAATCCAAATCTAGTATCAACTTTACTATCAAATACTTTACTTGGCACAAAAACATGATAAGGAGAGGTTACTATAGTAATAACAACTTCCAAGACACAACAAAACAGTAGTAAAATAAAAACATCATGGGTTATCTCCCAAGAAGTGCTTTTCTTTAACGCCTTTCAGCTAGGCGCAGAAAGTGCAAATCAAGTAACATCAAGAGAAGAAGCATTAACATCATAATTTGTTCTAATAATAGAATCAAAAGGAAACTTCATTCTCTTTCTAGGGAAGTTTTCCATACCTTTCTTGAGAGGGAATTGATATCTAATATTCCCTTCTTTCATATCAATAATAGCACCAACAGTTCGAAGAAAGGGTCTTCCCAAAATAATAGGACAAGATGCATTGCATTCAGTATCCAAGACAACAAAATCAACGGGGACAAGGTTATTGTTAACCGTGATGTGAACATTATCAATTCTCCCCAAAGGTCTCTTTATAGAATTATCAGCAAGATTAACATCCAAATAACAATTTTCCAAAGGTGGCAAGTCAAGCATATCATAAAGTTTCTTAGGCATAACAGAAATACTTGCACCAAGATCACATAAAGCATTACAATCAAAATCATTGACTTTCATCCTAATGATGGGCTCCCAACCATCTTCCAACTTCCTAGGAATAGAAGCTTCAAGTTTTAATTTCTCTTCTCTACCTTTAATGAGAGCATTTGTAATATGTTTTGTAAAGGCTAAATTTATAGCACTAGCATTAGGACTTCTAGCTAGTTTTTGTAAGAACTTAATAACTTCATAAATATGACAACTATCAAAATCTAAACCATTATGATCTACAACATTCTGAAAAATTTCAGCACTTTTATCACAAACAGTTTCGGCAGTTTCAGGCAATTTTGCACGCTTTGCAGTAGAATTAGAGACATTGCCAACACCAATTATTTTACCATTGATAGTAGGAGGTTTAGCAACATGTGAAGCATCAACATTACTAGTGGTGTTAATAGTCCAAACTTTAGCTACATTATTCTCTTTAGCAAGTTTTTCTCTGTCTTCTCTTTCCGACCTAGCATGCAATTCAGCCATCATTCTAATATTATCATTAATTCAAACTTGGATAGCGTTTGCTGTAGCAAATGACTTAATATCTTTATCTTCATTAGGCATAACTTTCAATTTTAAAAGATCAACATCAGCAGCAAGACTATCAACCTTAGAAGCAAGAACATCAATTTTACCAAGCTTTTCTTCAACAGATTTGTTAAAAGTAATTTGTGTACTAATAAATTCTTTAAGCACGACTTCAAGACCAGAGGGTACACTTCTACTATTGTTGTAAGAATTACCATAAGAATTACCATAACCATTACCATTAGAACGATATGGCCTATAGTTGTTGTTACCAAAATTATTCCTATAAGCATTGTTGTTGAAATTACTATTTTTAATGAAGTTCACATCAACATGCTCTTCTTGAGCAACCAATGAAGCTAAAGGAACATTATTAGGATCAACATTAGATCTACCATTAACAAGCATATATATAATAACATCAATCTTATCACTCAAGGAGGAGGTTTCTTCAACAGAATTTACCTTCTTACCTTGAGGAGTTCTTTCAGTGTGCCATTCAGAGTAGTTGATCATCATATCATCAAGAAGCTTTTTTGCAGCACCCAAAGTAATGGACATAAAATTACCTCCAAGCAATTGAATCCAATAGGTTCCTTGAAGAAAAATTTAATCCTGCATAGAAGGTTTGGATGATCATCCAAGTAGTTAGTCCATGGGTAGGGCAATTCTTTACCAAAGATTTCATTCTTTCCCATGCTTGGGCAACATGTTCATTATCCAATTGTTTAAAATTCATAATGCTACTTCTCAAAGATATAATTTTAGCAGGAGGATAATATCTTCCAATGAAAGCATCTTTACATTTAGTCCATGAATCAATACTATTCTTAGGCAAAGATAGCAACCAATCTTTAGCTCTTCCTCTTAAGGAGAAAGGAAACAATTTCAGTTTTATAATATCCCCATCTACATCCTTATACTTTTGCATTTCACAAAGTTCAACAAAATTATTAAGATGGGCAGCGAGCATCATCAGTACTAACACCGTGAAAATTGCTCTCTCATAACAAGATTTAGTAAAGCAGGTTTAATTTCATAAAATTCTCGTTGTAGTGGCGAGTGGAGCAATAGGAGTGCATATGAAATCATTATTATTGGTGCTAGTGAAATCACACAACTTAGTGTTTTCAGGAGTATTCATTTTAACAATAATAAAAATAAACTAAGCAAACTGAATTAAATAAAGTAAAGCAAGTAACTAATTTTTGTGTGTTTTTGATAAAAATAAAGCAAACAAAACAGAAAATAAAGTAAAGTAAAGAAAGACAATAAACAAAGTAAAGAGATTGGATGTGAGAGACTCACCTTGCAGCGTGTCTTGATCTCCCCGGCAACGGCGCCAGAAAAAGAGTTGCTTGTGACGGTAAAGCACACGTACGTTGGGAACCCCAAGAGGAAGGTGTGATGCGTACAGTAGCAAGTTTTCCCTCAGTAAGAAACTAAGGTTATCGAACCAGTAGAAGATGAAGGCCACGTGAAGGTTGTTGGTGAAGGAGTGTAGTGCGGCGCAACACCATGGATTCCGGCGCCAACGTGGAACCTGCACAACACAATCAAAATACTTTGCCCCAACTTAACAGTGAGGTTGTCACTCTCACCGGCTTGCTGTAAACAAAGGACTAAACATATGGTGTGGAGAATGATGTTTGTTTGCAAAGAACAAGAGATAACAATGATTGCAGTAGGTTGTATTTCAGATGTAAAAGAATGGACCGGGGTCCACAGTTCACTAGTGGTGTCTCTCCAATAAAATAAATAGCATGTTGGGTGAACAAATTACAGTTGGGCAATTGACAGAATAGAGAAGCATATACATATCATGATGACTACTATGAGATTTACTTAGGGAATTACGACAAATAACATAGACCGCTATCCAGCATGCATCTATGCCTAAAAAGTCCACCTTCGGGTTAGCATCCGCACCCCTTCCAGTATTAAGTTGCAAACAACAGACAATTGCATTAAGTACTGTGCGTAATGTAATCAACACAAATATCCTTAGGCAAAGCATTGATGTTTTATCCCTAGTGGCAACAACACATCCATAACCTTAGAACTTTCTGTCACTGTCCCAGATTCAATGAAGGCATGAACCCACTATCGAGCATAAATACTCCCTCTTGGAGTCACAAGTATAAACTTGGCCAGAGCCTCTACTAGCAACGGAGAGCATGCAAGAACATAAATAACACATATATGATAGATCGATAATCAACTTGACATAGTATTCCATATTCATCGGATCCCAACAAACGCAACATGTAGCATTACAAATAGATGATCTTGATCATGATAGGCAGCTCACAAGATCTAAACATGATAGCACAAGACGAGAAGACAACCATCTAGCTACTGCTATGGACCCATAGTCCAGGGATGAACTACTCACGCATCAGTACGGAGGCGGGCATGGTGATGTAGAGCCCTCCGGTGATGATTCCTCTTGATGTCTACGCACGCTTCTATTCCTGTAGACAGTGTTGGGCCTCCAAGAGCAGATGTTTGTAGAACAGCAGCAAGTTTCCCTTAAGTGAATCACCCAATGTTTATCGAACTCAGGGAGGTAGAGGACAAAGATATCCCTCTCAAGCAACCCTGCAATTACGATACAAGAAGTCTCTTGTGTCCCCAACACACCTAATACACTTGTCAGATGTATAGGTGCACTAGTTCGGCGAAGAGATAGTGAAATACAAGTAATATGGATGAATATGAGTGGTAATAGCAATCTGAAATAAATATGGGAGCAAGTAAACATGTAGCAGAAATTGTTGGAAACGGTGCCAGAAAATAGCTTGCTGGCGTGGGAAGCAATTCTCTGTGGTGTAACTTTTCTATTCGGAAACAAGGCCTGGGGATCCTACTTTCACTAGTGCTTGATGTCTACGGGAGCTTCTATTCTTGTAGAAAGTGTTGGGCCTCCAAGAGCAGAGGTTTGTAGAACAGCAGCAAGTTTCCCTTAAGTGGATCACCCAAGGTTTATCGAACTCAGGGAGGAAGAGGTCAAAGATATCCCTCTCATGCAACCCTACAACCACAAAGGAAGAAGTCTCTTGTGTCCCCAACACACCTAATAGGTGCACTAGTTCGGCGAAGAGGTAGTGAAATACAGGTGGTATGAATGAATATGAGCAGTAGTAACGGCGTGTAGTTGATGGTGGTAATATGGTAGCGATAGTAACGCAGCAGTAGTAACGCGATAGAAACGAGTAAACAAGCAGCGATAGCGATATTTAGGAACAAGGCCTAGGGATTAGACTTTCACTAGTGGACACTCTCAACATTGATCACATAACGAGAATAGATAAATGCATACTCTACACTCTTTTGTTGGATGATGAACACATTGCGTAGGATTACACGAACCCTCAATGCCGGAGTTAACAAGCTCCACAATTCAATGTTCATATTTAAATAACCTTAGAGTGCAAGAAAGATCAACACGACTAAACCAAGTACTAACACAAGCATGCACACCTGTAACCTTCACACTATGTAGGAGGAATAGATCACATCAATACTATCATAACAATAGTTAACTTCACAATCTACAAGAGACCATGATCATAGCATACGCCAAGTACTAACACGGATGCACACACTCTGTCACCATTACACCGTGCGGGAGGAATAAAACTACTTTAATAACATTGCTAGAGTAGCACATAGATAAATTGTGATACAAAACACATTGCAATCATAAAGAGATATAAATAAGCACTTCACTATGCCATTCATAACGGTGAGTAAGTATTCCGTGAAATATAGCCTAAGAGACCCACACGGTGCACACGCTGTCACCTTTACACACGTGGGACAAGGAGTCTCCGGAGATCACATAAGTAAAACTCACTTGACTAGCATAATGACATCTAGATTACAAGCATCATCATATGAATCTCAATCATGTAAGGCAGCTCATGAGATTATTGTATTGAAGTACATAGGAGAGAGATGAACCACATAGCTACCGGTACAGCCCCGAGCCTCGATGGAGAACTACTCCCTCCTCATGGGAGACAGCAGCGTTGATGGAGATGGCGGTGGAGATGGCAGCGGTGTCAATGGAGAAGCCTTCCGGGGGCACTTCCTCGCTCCGGCAGGGTGCCGGAACAGAGACTCTTGTCCCCCAGATCTTGGCTTCGCGATGGCGGCGGCTCTGGAAGGTTTCTGTGGGTTTCGTCCTTCGTAATAGGGTTTTCGCGATGGAGGCTTTAAATAGGCGGAAGGGCAGCCTCGGAGGGGGCCTGGGGCCACCACACCATAGGGCGGCGCGGCCCCCCCTCTGGCCGCGCCAGGGTGTGGTGTGGGGCCCCCAGGGCTTCCCTCCGGCGGCTCTCGGGTGTTCTGGATGGTTCCGGGAAAAATAGGAACACTGGGTCTTGATTTCGTCCGATTCCGAGAATATTTCGTTACTAGGATTTCTGAAACCAAAAACAGCGAGAAAACAGGAAGCGGCACTTTGGCATCTTGTTAATAGGTTAGTTCCAGAAAATGCACGAATATGACATAAAGTGTGCATAAAACATGTAGATATCATCAATAATATGGCATGGAACACAAGAAATTATCGATACGTCGGAGACGTATCAGCATCCCCAAGCTTAGTTACTGCTCGTCCCGAGCAGGTAAAACGATAACAAAGATAATTTCCGGAGTGACATGCCATCATAAACTTGATCATATTGTAAACATATGTAATGAATGCAGCGATCAAAACAATGGTAATGACATGAGTAAACAACTGAATCATAAAGCAATGACTTTTCATGAATAGCACTTTCAAGACAGGCATCAATAAGTCTTGCATAAGAGTTAACTCATAAAGCAATAATTTAAAGTAAAGACATTGAAGCAACACAAAGGAAGATTAAGTTTCAGCGGTTGCTTTCAACTTATAACATGTATATCTCATGGATAGTTGTCAACATAGAGTAATATAACAAATGCAATATGCAAGTATGTAAGAATCAATGCACAGTTCACACAAGTGTTTGCTTCTTGAGTTGGAGAGAAATAGGTGAACTGACTCAACAATAAAAGTAGAAGAAAGGTCCTTCAAAGAGGAAAGCATCGATTGCTATATTTGTGCTAGAGCTTTTATTTTGAAAACATGAAATAATTTTGTCAACGGTAGTAATAAAGCACATGTATTATGTAAATTATATCTTACAAGTTGCAAGCCTCATGCATAGTATACTAATAGTGCCCGCACCTTGTCCTAATTAGCTTGGACTACCGGATCTTTGCAATGCACATGTTTTAAACAAGTGCCACAATGGGGTACCTCCATGCCGCCTGTACAAAGGTCTAAGGAGAAAGCTCGCATTTTGGATTTCTCGCTTTTGATTATTCTCAACTTAGACATCCATACCGGGACAACATGGACAACAGATAATGGACTCCTCTTTAATGCATAAGCATGTGGCAACAATTATTATTCTCATATGAGATTGAGGATATATGTCCAAAACTGAAACTTCCACCATGAATCATGGCTTTAGTTAGCGGCCCAATGTTCTTCTCTAACAATATGCATGCTCCAACCATTAAGGTGGTAGATCTCTCTTACTTCAGACAAGACGGACATGCATAGCAACTCACATGATATTCAACAAAGAATAGTTGATGGCGTCCCCGAAGCATGGTTATCGCACAACAAGCAACTTAATAAGAGATAAAGTGCATAAGTACATATTCAATACCACAATAGTTTTTAAGCTATTTGTCCCATGAGCTATATATTGTAAAGGCGAATGATGGAATTTTAAAGGTAGCACTCAAGCAATTTACTTTGAAATGGAGGAGAAATACCATGTAGTAGGTAGGTATGGTGGACACAAATGGCATAGTGGTTGGATCAAGGATTTTGGATGCATGAGAAGTATTCCCTCTCGATACAAGGCTTAGGCTAGCAAGGTTATTTGAAACAAACACAAGGATGAACCGGTGCAGCAGAACTCACATAAAAGACATATTGTAAACATTATAAGACTCTACACCGT
>NC_061512.1:246271592-246311312 GCF_022539505.1 Lolium rigidum | reverse complement strand
TCAATAGTTTTGCAGAGCAAACAACTAAGAACTACCGTTTATCTTAAACGTGGTCTAAACCTAATTTGGGGGCGTCCCTGGAGCTTATATAAGCGTCCAGGACGACGAGGGGTCGAAATAGTTCGATACAAACCGACCTGAAACAGGTTCGGCCAAAACTGGGTCGAATTCGGGCAAGGCCGGCAGTGCCGGGGTGTCGAGGCCGGCAGTGCCGGTGTGTCCGGCAGTGCCGGGGTGTCACGCCCGGCAGTGCCGGGGTGCACAAGCCGGCAGTGCTGCCCCTGCAGGGCCGGCAGTGCCGCCGGGCCGGCAGTGCCGCCCATCGTTGGCCGGCACTGCCGGTGGTATTTTTGCTGGAAAGCTCTTGAAATTATCTTTCCAACGACTCTTCATTTGCTCGATTCCGAGTTCGTATGAATAAATGGCCTCCGTTTCAAAATCAGCACTTCGGTCTGTCCAAACCGAAACAGAGCTGTTTTTGACTTCCTCTTGTCTTGCGCATGCCTCCCTCTCCTCCCTCGCTCATCCGTGGAATGTCTTCACGTCCAACGCCATGTTCAGCTGCTCCTCTCCTTCTCGTGCGATGTTTGCTCCCTCCTCATACCTGATCATACATAAGTGAAATGACTTAGGTAGTATAAAGTTCTCATCAATCAAAGTATCGTTTAGGAGCGAATTCACATGTTGCTTAAGTAGCTTCGCACGAGCCCTTGTAATGGGTCCAATCCTAACTTCATCGGACTTGAACTTCGCAGCAACATTATCTTCATCTTGCAATGACGGAGGTAGTAGTTCGGTAGGGATGTCCTCATCAGATGCATATGGCTTAAATTTAATCGTTATTCAGAAAACTAAACCAGAGTGCCACCATCATCCGGTCTCGGAGATCAGAACTTAGGTTTCCTCCGGAGTGGCACGAGAAGGTCGACATTCGTTTCTCAGCGATGCCTTCATCAAGGTACTGTCGCAAAATTTTGCCATCGGCTGCCAAAAGGCTCAGTTTTCACCGACAGTTGTGTCTTCCCGACTTGCAGTCGGGACTAGGTGACGGATCTCATGACAACCAAGCCGTAGGACAACCACCTCCGGCGGAGGAGATGGTCACCAACACCATGCCAGGAGCTGCTGCCCCAGGCTTCCTCGTGACGCATGAGAAGCGCAGGAGTGCCACTACCGCGTATGGAACACCGATAGGAGATCGACATGCAAAGCCCACCAAAGCCCATCCGGGCCTAGTTCTGGGCCAATCGTCCAAGTGTGCCATCCCCACGAAGGAGCACATACATCCTGGCCGACGCTGCCGTCTCACGGGAGACGATGCCAGACGCCGCCGCCATGTCCTCCGGTCGACGGCTCAGGTAAGACCACGCCGTCGCCGCCAAGCCACCAAGGCTTTGCCCGGGAACGCCTAGGGTGGCAGCGGCGATCTCACCGGGAGGGTAGAGGGGTTGTGCCCACGGCCGTCACGGCGCCGCCGTGTGGGGCGATAGGGGTGGCGGGAGAGAAGAGGCGAGGCCTCATGTAATACCTATATGCATCCTTCCTTAACCAATTTGTCAAATTCACCATGTGCTTCTTCTAAATGCTGGAAGAGAAGTCTCTTTCCTGGAGAAGAACGGAATAGCACCAGCAGGAACCGTTGGATTTGGCAGGCCATATTTTCCGTCCTAGCTCTGCTGCCTGACGCTGCGCGTTGACCTCTCTCTATATTATAACTGCCTTCTCTCCCTGCCCGTCTCTCTCTATTTCGCTCTTCTCGGTCGTGGACCGATACCAAACGTCTCCAGCCCCGCGGGTTCGTAAGGAACCGGTACTAAAGGTTGGAGGCTTTAGTACCGGATCTTTAGTACCGGTTCCAAAACCGGTACTATAGGCCATTTGAAACCGGTACTAAAGGGGGTTTCTCTACTAGTGACGGGTCGTCCCGTTGGCGGAGGCACCTCATCTCTCTTGGTGGTCCATGGCGTTGGAGAAGGCTTGGAGAAGGGGGCGATGTTGTTGGCGTGGGTTTGGCATGGGGGCGTCAGATGGATAGTTGGGCCCCGCCCTCCTATTGGGTTCGGCCTGGTGGCACCGGATGGATAGTTGGACTACGCCGGCTGAAATATTATTTTGGGAACTGTGGCTGGAGGCGATTTTGGATGTCGGCACATCCCAAAAGTTTACAGGGGACTTTTGGAGAGAAAGAGTGGAGATGCTCTTAGAGCACGAGAAGGCTCAAACAGACGCTGTAAACCGTGCCGAATTTTTTTTTGACGCGCCGAAAATAAAACCCTCCACGTGCTCCAAAGTCCAATGCTAGCATGTCTGCACGTGCACTCCAACCGTCGTCCTGAAATCTTCGTCACGCGACCTCCTACCCAGTGCCCACCTCCTCCGCCCCCACTCCCCTCACCCCTCCGGCCGTTTCCGCCATTGGCGCGGCCGCAGCCGTCGGAGCATCTGCGCCTTCTCATACAGGCGCCCCATCCGCCGCCGATGCAAATTAAACTCTAGAGTTGTCGTCGTCCGCTGCATGTGCTATTGGCGCCACGGCCGCGCGTCGCAGCGGAGTCGTCTCAACAGCTTGCGCCACCACCGGCGCCCACCGCGAAGCCAAAGAGGAAGCCGAGGGCCGGCTACAAGCGGGCAGTTGCGGTTTCGACGCGCCACAAACGTCAAAAATGGTGACGCAGTTTAGCGCGTCTTTGGAGTTGCTTAGTCTTAATCCGGCGAGGCGGAGAGAAGATGCTTGCTACAATCCATTCGTGGTTATAGGTCACACGAGCAGCTGCATGCTTAGAGCATGTCTAATAACCTCTTATTTTTCTACCCCTTAAAACACGAGTAGAGGGCTCTGTATTCACTTTTCGCTGGTCGAAAACTCGTTCGAGCTAGCAGACCCCCACCCCGTAAAACAGAATCCTACGGAATATTCAGTTTTCAGCGGCGGCGCGCGGGTGGCTATGGCAGCGGCGCGGGGAAAACGGTTGAGAATTCTGAAATGTCCGCGCGCCCTAGTGAAATGGGATGAGGGGTTGGCCCTGTATTCAGCCTCCCGCCCCGTACAAGTAAGGAGCGAAGAGCCGTCCCGTAGCCAAAACTGTAAAAAATCGACGTGGGATCCTGTTTTACGGGTCTGCTAGACGGCGGGTAGCGCCCAACCCATATTTTGGCGGTTATTATATGAATTTGGTCCTTTTAAGGGGTCTCTTGCACATGCTCTTATATCGTTGGCGGCGCAATCAACCGTCGATCGAGCCATGCATCTAACGTTGTATATGATGCCCCCCATAGGGGGCTTCACAGCGATTTGCGTTTCTAGACCGTCAGATCTCTCCACCTGTGTATCTTGTCCGTCCATTTTTCACTGGTGAAGTAGTAGGCCCTCGCGCGAACCCAATTTTTATCCATGGGTCACGAAGCCCACGCGGCCCGGCGTTGGCGCGTCGTGCCCTATCCCAATCTTCCCCAATCCAGCAGCCGCCGCCTCTGCCGCTCCCGCAGCCGTCGCTCCCGCTGCCGTCGCTCCCGCTCCCCGTCGTCCTCCTTCCCCTTCCGCCGTCGCCATGACCAGGAGCAGGTGAGCAGCGCCTCGTCCATCCCGCACAGTCGACGCGAGGCGCCGCGCGCGGCCAGAGACGGGCCGGCGCTAGGCCTCTCAATCGCCTCACACGCTCCTCCTCCCTAATCCCCTTGCCTTCTTCTCCTTCTGCGTCCGACGGCGCCGCTGCGCCTCCCTGGTCGCCCCGCCCTTCTCCTTCTCCCTTGCCCCGTCTTCAACCCCACCCAGCAGCTCCCCTTTTTGGCCAGCCCGTGGGGAGGAGCACGGGAGGCCGCCACCATCCACGGCTCCTGATGTGCGCGTCGTCGCGCGGGAAGGAGGCATCCTTGCCGCAGGTGGAGCTCCGGCGGCCGAGCTGGCTGCAGCGCCGCCGCCTCGCTCTCGCAGAGCACGAGCCGCCGGGATGAGCCGCAGGCCGCCGCTTGCGCCCCCACCGTGCGAGGACCAGCAGCGCTCGCCAGGGCAGGGCGGTGGAGCACGTACATCTCAGGCATCTCTCTCCATGAGAAGCCCCATGGATCCTCTCTCGTTTGTCATCTCCTTTTACTCAGATTCTATTTTATGTATGCTGGGAAGGTGTTTGACATAATTCATGCAGGGCAAGATTGATCTATTTCATATCTTTACTCTATTGATTGCTCAATAATTTCGTTCTTCTCTCTGTAAAAAAAATAGCTCTAGTGCGTTCCAAGATTTTGCATAATTTTTTTTGCATAAAAATAGCTCAGTGCGTTCCAAGACTTGGTATTCCATTGTAGTTCCTGGTCATCCTCCTCCTCTACAGAACTGATTGATGCCCTTAGGAATAATTTTTTTTTGTTTCAGCATATATACTTCAGTCCATATGTGCATTATTTATTCCTTGGTGTTTTGACATGACGCTGGATGGTGGCGAGCAGTTTCAAGGTGCACACGAGCTTCTTCTACTATTATTCTGTTATTGATGGCACATCATGAGATTTGTCCAACTCCACTTTGTTTGGTCCATATATACGATGAATTCATGGATTGGGATAAATATTTTCTTCTTTTTTGGTCACGGTTTGGTGTTTCTCATCTGAACATGGATTTAGTATGTGCCCTTCTGCATCCAAGCATACCACTCTGTTCTCACAGGTTATATTTTTGTATTGAAATATACTTCATCACCAAATACTATGGCAGTAGGCTGGTTTTGAGTTATAAAAGGTTCCAACTGTTTTATTTTCTTTTTCTCAGTAAGGTGTATGATTCATAAAATAAAATAAAATCCTTATTTGTTTTGTCCAGGAATGGCACTCTCGACAAGGTCGATGACATGCTAGCATTGGCAACGCAAGTTTAAGTATTTATTTCTTATACCTTCAGAACTTAAACTCAGCTTTGATGGTACAATACTGAAGTGTTTGATGGATCGTGGATTCGATTTAATTGATGCAAGCTTGTATGGTCCTTGGGATTTTTAGTGATGGCCATTATATTGTGCCAGCATTGTGGCTATATCCGCACCTGTTTTGGTCAACATGGTATGAATTTATTGGCATTTTTCTTCTGTCTTTTGAGTTATCTTGTTTGAAAAATTATCCAACTAAGATTATGTAGAAGGAGCAGCTCTGATTTATTAATGCATGTACTCCAAATATTTATATAAAGTATTTCATATTTGGAAATTTGGCGAAAGCATTTTCTCCACTATTTTGTAATTGGTCACAGGGTGCCATACAAATTCCATTGCATCTGCACTCATTCTTTCTTGACATCACTCAATTAGCTCTACGAAAATGCGAAATTTTCATTTACCTAACCTACAGTTAAGTTTCTTAATTTATTTTGTCACGCAATGGCAATTTGTTACCGCTTTTAATTTTTTAAAACAAGCTCATTTTGATTTGTAAGGTGGATAAAGGGTTCCTGTTATTTTACAACTAACAGTGGCAAAACTATTTAGGAAGGTGTACATGACCCTTGCAGCTCTATTCAGGTAGGGAAAGACATTGAAGCAAAACAACAATAAGAAAATGTATCTGAGATGTATCTTATACCTAGAGGGAGTGCGCATACCTGAAATTTAATACTTTAAATTGCAGGTCATATGACAAGGGTGCCAATGGTATATTGTCTGACATGTCGAGCCTTCTGTTCTACAGGAAATCCCATTGTTTTATTCATGTAAGCTTGCTTCTCTTCTTTACACCTCTTCTTAATACATGATTGACCATTGGTTCTTATTGGATTACAAGGTAGCTGCTTGTGTTATTCATATTGGATTCCAGTTTGTTATGGACTCATCCATTGCTAAGTATCAACCCATATTTCTTCTTAAATAGAAACAGAATACCTATTTTTGCTTAACACGTAGACATTGAAGCATCAAGCACCATAATTTTAGCAAGCTTGGTGCAGGCTATGGTCAGTGCTGAATATCTTTTTTTCCTTGTGCCTAATATTTGATATAATCTCTTTAGCTTATTCAAGATGGAAAGTAGGTTAGTGAGGTGAGAGTTCCTGATTTTGGATAGAGAATTCCAGCTTATAGGATATTGTTGTCCTTATACAGCCTTAAGCAAGTCATTTCCAAATAGATATTACCCCTAGCTATATCCTTATATAGTTATCAGATAATTGCATTGACATTGGTTTAAATTTTACACTTTCCTGGGATTTGGTCATAACTAAAGAACTTGGAATGCATCTTGAACTTTAAGCCTGATCATATGCTCGGTGCTTTGAACTTGGAAAGCATTTTGTTGGTGCTAAATTGCATTTTTTCCAGGCCTTGCGAAACTAGACTTCTCAATAGCACAACAAATACCAGCTTCCTAAAAAGTATAAATTGTGAAAGCTTGAATCTGCATCTCTATTTCTAATTAAAAAGGTGGTTTGTGTTGGCTCTTTGTAGGCTTGTAGGGACAGTGACGTTCAAGTTGGGTGAGTAATGTTGTTCTTTGTCATAAAAGTGACACTGCTAATTTTATTGTTGGCATGGACCTTTTAGAAACTGTCTAAATCGACTAAATCGATGCTTATAAGCTAATTCATCTTAGAGCTAACTTTCATAAATGCTCAAATATGTGTTATACGAAGTTGCATATGTTGTTCAGTGTTCACTCTCTTTGCATCAATATTTATGTGGTTGAATGGAAATGCATGTCAGTTACGGAATATAATGATGACACATCTTTGATGCAGCTAGAGATAATAAAGCAATTGGAGAGAGTAAGCAGGTTACACGCTTATCTCTGTAAATTTTCATTTTAACAGATCCGATGTGCAACCGAGCAAAGTTCTTCTGAATGTGATTAGGAACACATACATGAATGACTAACAGAACTTTATGGTGGTGTCGTTGTTCTCAAGGTTACGGTGAATCCAGGATAATGTGTATCTTTTCAGCTGTACCAAATATTCATCCTCTCCTTTAGGTAATAAGTATCCTCTTGTTTGTACATGTATTTCACAGAATCTCATTTCATTCGTTCTGGTTAAAAATAGTCTGTATAAAAGTTTTGGCAAATTACTTTACCATTTTTGTAGTTGGATTAAGGAACCATTTACTGCAGTTTTTGATGTTCTGTATTCAACTCTTAAAATGGCGTGGTGTGTGCCTTCTCACTGAACTGTAACTTTTTTTTTACATGTTTCTAGGCTGTACATAGTGTATCAGCATTTCCGGTTGCAATTGTATTTTCAGAATTAGGCTTGCTAATTCATTTCCGCAATCCGCACACTCTTGGGTGTGTAATCAATCTGTATGAATTTTGGCTAACTGATTTTGTAGATCTTTGATTTCACAAGCCTGTGATTTTGCCGCTGTTCTTTGTGGCGAGGAAAACTTTGATATATTTAGTATATGCGATACGCTTTTGTGACCTATACTGATTCAAATATTGTGTTAATCATTCATAGGCGTAGGCAGCTGAAAGCTCTCGCGGACGGGATAATGCAAAAAGTAGAAGACTTGACTTAGAAACGGTTACGATATTTGAAATGATCTGCATATCTCTTGGCATGTGCTGTTCGGTATACTTATGCCTACAGATGGTTTGGGTTTCTTACGTGAGAAAGTTGTTAGATCTGTATGGCTTATCATCTGCTTGCTGCGATTTAGCGCTGATTACTTCTTGGTTTGCTTTTTAGTAGTGTTGCTGAGAGGAGAGGCGACACAAACCATTAGTAGTTGTTTGCTTCCTGTTATATACTACCGAGATCTGAGGATAGTGTTCCTCCCTTTTCTGTGATCATCTACATATGATGCAACAGTTGTCTTTGCATCTCCACTGGGCCTTTCGTATGTGAATGCTTTTGGCTAATGCTACTACCTGTTGCTTAGTTATTTAGTGTGTTCTGTCATGTGGTGTGTTTTCTAAGAAAAAAAATGTATATTCCTGGTTTACCACTGCTTTGCTCTTCTTTTATTATTAGGACTATAAGAATAATATTGACATTTTTCCACCAATACATGAGTTGCACAGGATCGTGCGCCACTAAATAACTAAGCATCTGCCGCCAGCCTCCAGCGGGGTGCGGAAGAAGGTGGGCGCGAAGAGGCGGAGCAAGTGCGTGTACTGGAGGAAGGAGGCGGCGGCGCGACTGGGTCAAGGCCATCGTCCCCGACCTGTCCTTGACCATCACGGTCGTCCTCGACCTCCTCAACCAGCATGAGCAAGCGGAGTGGCCTAACCGTTGCCCAGAGGAGCTTCTGGTGCCCGTCTGGAGCTCTTCCCTTCGACTTCGTGGCCTGCTCTGCCTATTTGTTGTCACCTAGGACACCCGGAAGAGGCACAACATGCCTTCTTCAAAGAAGACCATCAGGTTCTCTCTCTCTCTCAAATGTACGGGGAAAATGTTTGTCAAGATCCGTTTTTGTCTGTGCTTACAAGGTGCTTGAAAAGAATTTTAGCATATCTCTTTTTGTGAAGAAAGCTCCCGGAATTATCCTTCTTATGCTTTATGATTTAATGTTCAGTTTGCATTACACATGTTTTGACAATATAAATCTCATTTCTTGTCCTTACACCTATTCCATTTTTTAGGTTTATCTTTAATGAAGATAAGAAAAAATGATTATTTCTCCTGCTACCATTCTGAATAGATTTGTACTTTCCTTTTCACTCTTCTCTTTGTTTGTTGCCACCCACAAGAGAGTTTTATATATAATAAGAACTAGAAACTAATACCGGTAGTTCCATCCTATAATGTACATATGTAGAAAGTTGGACACTTTCCAATGCAATTGAAGAAACTTGGTTGCCCATTTCTCCACTTTTTGTACGAATCATTTATATAAACCAAAACAGTTTGTTCGCAGCCTCTTAGTCTCCATGCATTGGAAAGTCATGCCTTATGTTGCAGTTTATTAACAGGTGGTTCTAACCCATGCAACTGAACTGTAGGCGTTAGATTTAGTGCTCTTTAATTGCGATCCACGATAACGAAATAAATCTGCAGATCTAGGAAACTAAATTACATTGCATGGATGAATTGGATTTATTTCAATCTCAACATTTTGAATGCACTAACCCTTGTTGTATAAATTTCCTTCATTGCAGTGCATGCATGACTTCCCAGTGGATATGTAGAACATTTAAGGGAGAACTGAGCCAACAATTTCACAGCCAGGGATAATGTCACCATGCTCCAACATGCCCTTGTTTCTAGGAGGTACATATTCTTATCATTTATTTTAATGCTTGCCTGGTTCAGAAGTCAGGCATATTTTCTTTTATGGTTGATGTTTCAGTTGTGTTATATTGGTGTGATCCATTTATATTTATCTAATCAGGAGGAGAAAAAATATTTCATGCCAGTGCTAAATGTTTCTCTAAATATTTTTATTTTGACCAGGCTTGAGTGATTGCTGAAAATGAGTTAACGAGTATGTGGGAGTAGTAACGCGCTCTTCAGCATAGGGGAGCACGAACCACCGAGACGGATTCATCATCATCGTCATCATCGCGGCAGAGGCAGAGGGTACGGAGGATCCTAGGTCTCATCTCTCTCGGAGGATCAAATGTATCTCTCTCTCTCTCTCTCTCTCTCTCTCTCTCTCTCTCACCAGCAATGCCCTTCCTGCAGCCATACCTGGCCTCCTCCTCTCTCTCTCTCACCAGCAATTCCCTTCCTGCAGCCATACCTGGCCTCCTCCAGCCCCGCACTGCCCCTCGCACATGTATGATTTTCAACACCTTTAATCTATAAAATACATGTATCCTCTTTTCTCATTGGTTCAGATATATTCTGAATATAATATCTTCCGCCGTGACCATGTTTTAGTTTGATATATATATACATATTGCAGCAACGATGATGATCTGGATGAACATTGCAAGGAGGCCTCAAATTATTTTTACTGCACTATAATAGATGAGCTTAGTATATCATGTAGTTATGTCTGTAAACCATGTTCTATACATGATTTAGCTTTCCATATTCAACTCCCCAAAAATTTAAGCTCAGCTTTATTCGATGATTTTCTTATGTTTAATGCATCAATTTTCTTTGCAGTACAACTATAAGGTCTTCTTGTAGGTCTGATCATGACAAATGAATGCGAGTGGTTAATGTTACATTTAGTTCCGATGTCCTGGCCAAGTCATGCCATTAGGATGTCTAGGCATATATGACAAAAAACTTCATCTTCGATCTGAAATGGGTAATTATAACAGTTTTCATTTGTTGTTTTCTTTTCTCACACTTTTCAGCTTGTTGTGATCCAAAAACGCTGCTGATATTTTTAGACAATGCATTCTTCCTACCCCATGTATGGTTTTAGAAAAATAATATATGCCAATGTTAATTTTCGGCTGATGGTATTTTCTAATATCTTAGTTTATCCAGAAGGGAGTAGTTATGTTGGCTGGTGGTTGTTGATACAAGAATGTGGAACTCTATAGGCTTCACATCACAGAGGGCATGCTAATGCGTTTGCATTAGTGGCCTACTATTGCGCTTTGCCATTTTCTTCTTATCATTCATTAGTTATGGTTTCAAGCTGCTCAAGTATGATGTTGAGCATGAGCATGCTCTGTTGCTGAGTGGTTGATACCATTAGGGCATAAATCCGATGGATGGACTCTCCAGCAATCCCATGAGATGAACATGTGAGCTACATTTGACCGTTGATTGTTGATCTTTGTCAAAAACCCAAACTGGAACCCTATAACAGTTAATTCATATGGTCAGAGTTAACTTTTCGATGCCTTGAAACTCATGTAATTACTTTAGTTTTGGAAGTGTGCATGACAAGCATGGCACTGTATTATATGTACAGGTAGAATGCTAAGAATTATGGTAGGAAATTAGATTTTAGTAGTTAAGTTAAAGTTCATTGAAATATGTTAACGAGGCGGGCAGGAAATTGTCTCCTGTGCTGCAATAGTCGTGCAATTTATGTGGATGTTTATTTCGCCATTTTTTCTTTGCTTCCATTTTGAACGGTCATGTGTGTTTTTCACTTTCTTAGTCATAACATATTGAGTTCCAGATCCAGGAGATCCAAAAAAAAAAAAAACAGCATACATCACAAGAACAGAATATATTGGTTCCAATAACTAAGAGTAAGATATTCGGTAGTTATGCAAATTTTTATCCTGATTGCTTCCATTAAAATCTAAAAAATTTATTCTCATATTGGCAGCTATTTTGTCTCATTTATACAAAATGATTATTGCCATGATCTCCACGGGGTCGTGCGCCAAGGCGCACATTTAAATCTAGTACATGCACAACCGGCCACCTCTAGCAACTCTGCGTATCTTAATTGATCTTTTTCCGCGAAATAATAACCTGATACGACCCGTGTGTATAAATACAAGACCAGTTAGTAGTTGGACTCCGAATTTCGGTCTTGTCGAACTGTCCTCGCCAGTTTCTTTACATATGCGCATACGCTCGGTAGGTCGATGAGAAAACCAAGCGGCGCGCGCATCCATAAAATCTACTCCTAGGATAAACTTGTCAAGACCCGGAAGCCATGGAACCGGAGTACGATACAATACGGTACTTCTTCAGAGTCCGGCGACGAGAACTATCGGGGTTTGGTCGGAGCAGCAGCCCGCCGAGTCTGCTCATCGTCGACCGCTCCGGCGTATACTCCACTTCACACCGCCGCTACATCCGCAAGACACGCTACCACCGCTATCGCGCCCTGGCAACGGATCTCGCCCCTGTAGTCAAAGCCTACCGCTCGCTGCAAAAGCTCGGGATGAACAGCTGGCCGGAGCACAACGAGGAAGCGAGGAAGGAGATCACGCGGTGGAAGCACTGGTTTATGGACACGTACTGGGACGCCGCACCGGAAAAGCTCAAGGCGAGCGCCATTGAAAGATACTTCCGAGCGCGGTACCAGCGTGGGATGGTCTACCCTATTCTGGCGCTCGAAGTGGCCATCGTCGTCGGCGGTACGTCAGGGTTGTTGCTTTTCGGAAGGTTCAAAGCCAGCTCCGATCTCTTGTTGATGCTGGTGGCCCTTTGCTTGGTGGCATGGTTTCTCATTTTCATAACCGAGCGATTTGTCACGATTAGGTGGGTTCTCTTTCGCTCGGAGATACATGACGTGTTAGAATTTGAGTTGAAAAACTGAAGACATGAAACATGCATATCTGCATTTGTAAGGTTTTTCTCGGTGCCTCATACTACATATTATTGTGTGTACTGTTAGAATATATATGTACTGATGAGGACATCCCTACCTCACTACTACCTCCATCATTAACAAATGAAGATGAACCTGCTGTGAAGCTCAAGTCCAATGAAGTTCGGATTGGACCAATTACAAGAGCTCGTGCGAAGCTACTTAAACAACAGGTGAACTTGTTCCTAAACGATACTTTGATTGATGAGAACTTTATACTGCCTAAGTCCTATTACTTATGTATCATCAGGTATCAAGAGGAGACAAGCATCGCACGAGGAGAGGAGCAGCTGGACATGAAGACGGACGTCAAGAGGGCCGTGAAGCTGGACATGGAGCTGGACATGAAGATATCTCATGGACGCGCGAGGGAGGAGCGGGAGGAATGCGCGAGAGGAGAAGAAGAAGTCCAGGCCGGTCCAGAACCCGGTCCGACCGGCCCCCAGACCGGCCAGCCCGGTCCCTGGCCCGGTCGACCGGTCGTAAACCGGCCACCAACCGGAGGAAATTTATCGTACCGGGGCGAGACCGGAAACTTCGCAGTTTCCCGGTTTCCGACCGGTTGACCGGACCACCGACCGGACCGCCCGGTCCACAGCCCGGTTGACCGGACCACAAACCGGACAGCCCGGTCCACAGCCCGGTTGACCGGATCCCAGACCGGACCAGTCCGAGTCTGTCTCGACCAGATCTATTCTGGGTCGGTTATTTTTGTATCTTTTCGACCAGAACTCGTCCCGGACACCTATATAAGTGCCCAGGACGCCCCCCTAGCTGCTTTAGACCACGTTTAAGATAAACCCTAGTTCTTAGTTGTTTGCTCTGCAAAACTATTGAATTCCCTACACCATATTGCTTGAATATTGTGTAGATCCTGTTTAAGTCTTGTGTGATCTGCTGTTCCATTGGGAATTAGACGGTTGCAACTTACCGCTTCGTGGTCGGCGGCTACGTGCGCAAGTGTGTGGAGTTGCGAATATCTTGCAGGGTTGAGAGCTGTTGCATTGGCGACAGGGACCAATCGAGAGATCTCGTTGCGTCATACAAGTTATCATTCACTACATCGTCGTGTTCCTCCGCTGCCATCACCCCGTGATCATCATCACCACCGTTGCTTACTGAGAAGATCGGGCCACCCCTTATCATCTTGGTATCAGATTTCCAGTTTTCCTCGGTAAGCCATCCACAATCCACCCCATAGTTGAGTTGTGAGTGTTTTCCTATCCAGAAAAAGCCATAAAAAGTTAGGGTTAGGGTTTGCCATAGCCTTAGATTGCACTAATTTCGAGTTTTAGTTGCTTTTCGTAGTTTTTTTTTTTGCGTACCTTTATCTTTCTTCTAGTAGAATTGTTAGGGTTTGTGTTTTCTTTTCATCTAGTTTGTCATCTAGAGTCAGTTTTTGTTTACTCCGAGTCCACATAGCATACAGTGTGTTTGTCCAAACCATAGCTACAGCCTTTCGATATACGTGACTAGGAACTTCTCCAGAAGAGACTAGTTTTACCGCTCGACAGGCTGCTCATTAGGGTTTTGGTGCTTTGCATATCTTGTTGGCCGTGTTATCAAGGAGTTGAGTCTTAAAAAAAAAAAAAAAAAACGAGAAAATTGAAAAGAAGCAAAAAGAGCTACATAGCTGCGTGTGTTATACAAAAAGAAAAATACAAAAAGAAAAGTGTCGTGCTAGTTGAATCAAGTGAAAGGCCTACGTTTTCTTTACTGCACCTGTAGTTGAGCAATCTTGTGCCTGTCGCGTTGAGCTTTGCTAGCGTCTCTCTTGTGCATTGCAACTTTTCCCACATATAGTTGCATTGCCCCATTATATCGCCTTGTGTGAGTATCTTTGGTTGTCTACGGTCAGCGCTAGAGCTTGTTATTGGTGCAAATAGGTAGCCTACCTACAGCCCCACATATATCCTGCTTTGTCGTGTGATTGTTCTTATACCCTTGATATTCGCTTCGCTACATCCGTGCACTAGTTGTTACTACAAGTGGTAAGCAACACTAATTTACTTTGGAACGGTAAGATTTCCTTTTCTTATCAGTTTTGAGTGAGTTGTGAGAGTACCACCATATATTTTTGATTTAGTGCACTAACCTACTAATCATGTCTGCTAGTGATACTAAGATTGTTAATCAGGAAAACAAGAATTCGGCAGATATCATCACATGGAGGGAGTATGAAGCTCTTCGTAATGAGATGCGACGTGAATTCCGCACTAAGGATGATGAGCTTAAGGGTACAGTTGACGAGATCAAACAGACGTTGGATGCTACTAATGTCACCGTCACTGGTTTGGCTGATCAAATGACTGATATACAGCGCAATCTTGCCGATATGCGCCTCGCTATTGAGAATTTGACTGCACACCAACAACAAGACGATGATGAAGATCCTGAGCTTGACGATGACGCACACAATGCTCGTGGTGCGCCTCGTGATTATCGTCCACGTGGTCGGGCTCCACTTGGCCGTAATGGTCGTGGGCAAGATGAAGAAGATGGATTGGGTAAGCCCAAGTTTTCCATACCCAAGTTTGAAGGAGGAGCTGATGTTGAAGAATATCTCACTTGGGAGCTCAAGATTGAGAAGTTATGGAGCTTACATCCCAACTACTCTGAAGATAAGAAGATCAAGCTTGCTTCTTCTGAATTTGATGGTTATGCATTACGTTGGTGGGATTCTTTGATTCGTAACCGCGACGAAGATGGTGCACAACCTATCCGTACATGGCGTGCGATGAAGGAGGTTATGACTTCTCGTTTTGTGCCTACAAATTACATGCGGAATATATTTGATAAGCTAACACTATTGAGGCAAGGTGTGAAGACTGTTGATGAGTACTACATGGAGATGGAGATGCTTATGCAGCGTGGTCGTGTCCGTGAGTCTCTCGAGATGACAATGCAGCGTTTTCTCAATGGATTGAAGTATGATGTTAAAGGCATTGTTCGTCATTACACCTACACCGATATGAATCAATTGTTACATCATGCACGAGAAGCTGAATCACGGTTAGGCTGAAGAAGCAAAGGTTAAAGGACGTGCTACGGGAGCTGGGCGTTTTACACCCCGCGCGCCCTCTACGGCGCCGGCACCGTCGACGCGCTCCGTTCCTTACTCTACTCCGCCTAGTAAACCGGTCTCCAATGTATCTAATGCAAAGAAGTCCGAATCTGCGGCAAGTACGAGTGGTTCTGGTGTGTCTACAACGCGCAACCGCGATATGCTTTGCCATACATGTGGTGGCAAGGGTCACTTCAAGAGAGATTGTCCTAACCGCAAAGTCATGTTTATCAATGAGGACAATGAGTATGAGACTGGCGATGATGTTGATCCAAATGCTCCAGACGATGATGACTATAACACTGATGGTGAAGATGCATATCCTTCTGATGCTCGTACCATTGTTGTGTCGCAGCGTGCTCTTAATGTGTTGCCTAGTGCATCTACTCAGCGTTGCAATTTGTTCCAAACCAAAGCTTTGGTTGGTCCTGGCAAGGCTTGCAAGGTCATTATTGATGGCGGGAGTTGCCGCAATTTAGCAAGCAAGGAGTTATGCACCAAGCTGAAGTTGAAGTACCTACCGCACCCGCATCCATATTATATTCAGTGGTTGAGCGACAATGGTGAGATGAAGGTAAACCATATGGTGCGTGTTGAGTTTGAGATTGGACCGTATAAGGATTGCATTGATTTTGATGTGGTTCCTATGACGGTTTGTCACCTCTTATTGGGTCGGCCTTGGCTCTATGACCGTTCGTGCAACACAATGGCCGAGCCAATACATATCACTTGGAGTACAAGGGCAAGAAAATTAACTTACAGCCTATGTCACCACAACAGATTGTCAATGAGTCTCGTCAGAAGATTGAAGTAAATTTGGAGGATGCATCCATAGATAGGCGAGAGAATTGTAATGCCGTGAGTGATATAACGAAAAGTGAGAGAGTGAATTCCTTAGTCTCATTAGCCACCAAAGAAGACATGAGAGAATTTAGTGAGGATCCTACGGCCATGCCTCTTGTGCTTTTGTACAGGGGTACGGTTTTGGTTTCTAACGACATGACCCCTCTTCCTCTTGGTGTTTCTAGTGTTTTGCAGGAATTCGGCGACGTGTTTCCGGAGGAGGTACCCGCAGGACTACCGCCATTGCGAGGTATTGAGCATCAAATTGACTTGATTCCCGGAGCATCGCTGCCCAATAGGGCGCCATATCGCACTAATCCCGAAGAGACGAAGGAGATACAGAAGCAAGTACAAGCGTTACTCGACAAAGGTTATATCCGCATAAGCCTTAGTCCTTGTGCTGTTCCTGTTATTCTAGTTCCTAAGAAAGATGGTACTTGGCGTATGTGCGTAGATTGTAGAGCTATAAACAACATTACTATTCGATATCGTCATCCTATTCCCCGTTTAGAGGATATGTTAGATGAATTGAGTGGTGCTGTTGTGTTCTCTAAGATTGATTTGCGTAGTGGTTATCATCAAATTAGGATGAAAGAAGGGGATGAGTGGAAAACAGCCTTTAAAACAAAATTTGGTTTATATGAGTGGTTAGTAATGCCTTTTGGGTTAACTAATGCACCTAGCACTTTCATGAGACTGATGAACCATGTTTTGCGTGATTTTATTGGCAAGTTTGTGGTTGTGTATTTTGATGACATATTAATCTACAGCCGCAATGAATCTGATCATACTATACATATTCGACATGTTTTGCAAGTGTTGCGTGATAATCAACTCTATGGTAATCTTGAGAAGTGCACATTTTGCAAAGATAAGGTCATATTTCTGGGTTATGTTGTCTCTAAGCATGGAGTAGAAGTAGATGTGTCTAAAATTGAAGCTATTCAAAATTGGCCTACTCCCATGAATGTGAGTCAAGTTAGAAGTTTTCATGGTCTAGCTGGGTTTTATCGCCGTTTTGTGCCCAATTTTTCTACTATTGCTGCACCTTTGAATGAATTGACTAAAAAAGGTGTTGCATTTGAGTGGGGCGTTGCCCAAGATCATGCTTTTGATGAACTGAAACGATTGTTAACTTCTGCACCGTTGCTTGCACTTCCTGATTTCAATAAGCAATTTGAGATTGAATGTGATGCTAGTGGTATTGGAATTGGTGGTGTGTTGATGCAAGAGGGTCGCCCAATTGCATATTTTTCTCGAGAAACTATCTGGTGCTAAGTTGAACTATCCTATATATGATAAAGAATTGTATGCTTTAATTAGAGTTCTTGAGGTTTGGCAACATTATTTGTGGCCAAAAGAATTTATCATACATTTGATCATGAAGCTTTAAAATACCTGAAAGCCCAATCTACTTTGCATAAGCGTCTAGCTAAGTGGGTTGAGTTCATTGAGTCTTTTCCATACATTATTAAACATAAGAAGGGAAAAGATAACATTGTTGCTGATGCTCTATCTAGGAAGAATATGCTATTAACTCAACTTGATGTTAAAATTCCTGGTTTAGAGATACTATGTGATTTGTATGCTACTGATCATGATTTTGCTGAACCATATCGCTTATGTGCTCTTGGTAAAGCATGGGAAAAATATCACATACATGATGGGTTCTTGTTTAGAGCTAACAAACTATGTGTTCCAGAATCGTCTGTGCGTTTGCTCTTATTGCAGGAATCACATGCTGGAGGTTTGATGGGTCACTTTGGGCGTGAGAAGACGCTACTCATGCTCGCTGATCATTTTTATTGGCCAAAGATGAGGCGGGACGTGGACAGGTATGTGAAGAGGTGCATTACTTGCAACAAGTCCAAGTCCAAGCTGAAGCCTCACGGTTTGTATACTCCTTTACCGGCACCTACTACACCTTGGGAAGATATTAGTATGGATTTTGTGTTGGGTTTGCCGCGTACTAAGAGAGGCCATGATTCTATATTTGTGGTAGTGGACAGATTTTCTAAGATGTCACACTTTATTGCCTGCCACAAAAGCGACGATGCGTCGCATATTGCTAACCTGTTTTTCAGGGAGATTGTTCGACTACATGGAGTCCCGAAGACTATTGTTTCTGATCGTGATGTGAAGTTCATGAGCTACTTCTGGAAGACACTTTGGAGAAAGCTGGGGACAAAGCTACTGTTCAGTACTACTTGTCATCCTCAAACTGATGGTCAAACTGAGGTGGTGTATGGTTTCAAACCCATTACTCCACTTGACTTGTTGCCTTTGCCCATACATGAGAGAGTTAATATGGAGGCATCCAAGAGGGCAGATTTTGTGCGTAAGATCCATGTGAAGACTAAAGAGTTGATCGAGAAGAAAGGCAAGAGCAATGCCGCAAGGATGAACAAGAAGCGCAAAGAGATGTTGTTCAAGCCTGGTGATATGGTCTGGGTACATTTTCGCAAGGATAGGTTCCCGAAGCTGCGGAAGTCTAAGTTGAAGCCTCGTGGTGCTGGTCCTTACAAAGTGCTTGCCAAGATCAATGATAATGCATACTCGATAGATCTTCCGAGTTGATGAGTTTGGTGTCAGTAATTCTTTCAATGTTGCTGATTTGACACCATATGACGGAGAAGACCTTGGAGCGTCGGGGTCGACGCCTTTTGAAGGGGGGGGAGATGATGAGGACATCCCTACCTCACTACTACCTCCATCATTAACAAATGAAGATGAACCTGCTGTGAAGCTCAAGTCCAATGAAGTTCGGATTGGACCAATTACAAGAGCTCGTGCGAAGCTACTTAAACAACAGGTGAACTTGTTCCTAAACGATACTTTGATTGATGAGAACTTTATACTGCCTAAGTCCTATTACTTATGTATCATCAGGTATCAAGAGGAGACAAGCATCGCACGAGGAGAGGAGCAGCTGGACATGAAGACGGACGTCAAGAGGGCCGTGAAGGCTGGACATGGAGCTGGACATGAAGATATCTCATGGACGCGCGAGGGAGGAGCGGGAGGAATGCGCGAGAGGAGAAGAAGAAGTCCAGGGCCGGTCCAGAACCCGGTCCGACCGGCCCCCGGACCGGCCAGCCCGGTCCACTGGCCGGTCGACCGGTCGTAAACCGGCCACCAACCGGAGGAAATTTATCGTACCGGGCGAGACCGGAAACTTCGCAGTTTCCCGGTTTCCGACCGGTTGACCGGACCACCGGCCAGGACCGCCCGGTCCACAGCCCGGTTGACCGGACCACAAACCGGACAGCCCGGTCCACAGCCCGGTTGACCGGATCCCGGACCGGACCGATCCGGTCTGTCTCGACCAGATCTATTCGCAGGTCGGTTATTTTTGTATCTTTTCGACCAGAACTCGTCCCGGACACCTATATAAGTGCCCAGGACGCCCCCTAGCTGCTTTAGACCACGTTTAAGATAAACCCTAGTTCTTAGTTGTTTGCTCGCAAAACTATTGAATTCCCTACACCATATTGCTTGAATATTGTGTAGATCCTGTTTAAGTCTTGTGTGATCTGCTTGTTCCATTGGGAATTAGACGGTTGCAACTTACCGCTTCGTGGTCGGCGGCTACGTGCGCAAGTGTGTGGAGTTGCGAATATCTTGCAGGGTTGAGAGCTGTTGCATTGGCGACGGGGACCAATCGAGAGATCTCGTTGCGTCATACAAGTTATCATTCACTACATCGTCGTGTTCCTCCGCTGCCATCACCCCGTGATCATCATCACCACCGTTGCTTATGCGAGAAGATCGGGCCACCCCTTATCATGTACGGCTAAGATTAGACTACGATTAGATCATCTTGTACTCCAAGTCTACCTCTCCCTTGTACCTCTATATATATCCCCAAAAGGTCCTGGCAATAAACACACAATTTTAGGGTTTCTTTGTTTTCTGTAGAATTATATTGAGAGGGGTTTGGCGGAATATGGTGGATGTATTATTGAGCCTCATGGGCGAGTATATATAGGCGTACAGGGATCATCTTGGAGTGCAAGACAAGACACGAGATCTATCTCTATCCTAGACTACCTAAACCGTACCTATACTCTAACACTCCCCCGCAGTCGTAGCGGGAGCGTCGTGAACAACATGAACGATGTGGACGGTCAGACTGGAGATAAACCGAAGTGGACCCCAGAAGGCTGACACTCCCCCGCAGTCGTAGCGGGAGCGTCGTGGACGGTGTCGTGTCGCGGATGCTTGGACTGTAGAAGAAGCCGATGTGCTCATGCGAGGTGATAGCCCTTTGTGCCGATGTCGAGGTAACCGAGAGCGTTTGGGTGCTGCAACTTTGCTCGGGGTAGCCGCGCGAAGGGGGTGCCGTGGTCGATGTCGTGATCGGGTGCCAGTGTCGAGGTAGCCGCACATGAAGCCGCAAGCACGTAGTGCGCGAGGAGAGTGACGGAGACGCGTCGAGGCAGTCGTGGAGAGGGTGTCGATGCCGAAGTCGTTGCAGTCGGAGCCGTCGAGGACGAGGTGCTGCCCAAGTTTTGCCAGAACTAGGCGCACGTCGGGGACGAAGACATACTCCGGTTTTGCCAGAACCGAGTACGCAAAGACGAAGTCGGCGACGCGGTCGAGCCAGTCGTAGAAGAGTCGATGCCGATGAAGACGTTGTCGAAGCCGATGAGGACGAGGCGCCGGTCCGAGCTTGCCAGGCCCGGGGACGCGTCGGGAACGAAGGCACGTACCAGTGTTGCCAATACCGAGCGTGCGAGGCAGGGACCATCATGGACCATGCGCCAATGTCAGGGGGACGAGCAGAGGAGGCCTCCAGAGAGGTGGCGAGACGCAGAGCGGCGAAGAGGGAGAGGTGCCGATGCAGTCTGTGGTTGTCGGAGTAGACGAAGTAGTCAGGGATGAGACGATGATGCTGGCGACGAGGTCGTGGTGGACAGAGACGTAGAAGGCGGCGGTCGCAGCAGCGGCCTGGAGTGGTCATGCTTGACGCCTAGATGGGCGTGGAGGTGGTCGGCGGGACCCGCAACGGCCAGTAGTGGCCATGCAGGTTACCTGTGGAGGCGCGACGGCGGTACTCGAAGTAGGCAAGGAAGAACCCGGCGGCGTGACGAAGACCATGCGCGGACGGATGCGACCTGCACCGATGGGGCGGGGCGGTAGTAGCCTGGAACGCCGGTGCGCAGGGACGGCGAAGTAGACTGCGTGCGGCGACGTCTCGGCCCGAGGGGCCGGCGTAGCTGCAGGGTGCGAGTCGATGCAGCGGCGGGAGGCCACCAGCAACGTACACGCCTTGGAAGGCGCATCGGAGGCCGGTAGCATGGACCAAAGGCGGCGGCGCTGCGGCCCGAAGGGGCGACGCAGCGGCAGCCCGTAGCTCGATCGGTGGTAGGCGCGTGCTCGGGGACGTGCTTGGCGGAGACGTGCGCGCGGTCGGTTGATCAGACCGATAGCGGTGCTACGCGCGCCATGGCGTGGACGACGCGCATATCGGAGTTGATTGCGGCGTTGTCGGTGTAGTCCCGGGCGATGATGGCGAAGACGGACCGGCGATGGAGACCGTGCAGGCGAGGGCGATGGGTGCGACGCAAACGGCGTCCCATGTGCATCGAGTGCAGCCGTGCCCCACGGTAGATGGAGGCGGGCCGGCCGAGGCGGAGACGACGCGGGCGAGCCAGCCGCGGCAGCCTACCAAGGCAAGCGCTGCAGCCATCCAGCAAGTCGACCGCGGTGGCCGGCGTAGGGTTCATGATGGGGAAGAGCCGGTGCAGTGTCGATGCCGAGGTTGGAGTAGAGGCGCGTGGTAACGGCGGCGGTGGGCGACTCAATCCGATCTATGATCGGCAAAACACAAAAAGAAAACGCCGGTCGAGCGACCGGCGGAGCAAAAAGAAAACCAATCTACGGATTGGAAAAAAAGACTCGAGGGCAGCGGATCAACGGATCGGCGGACGAACCCTCATACGGGTTGCGCGGCCCCCGGAGTAGATCATGGAGATCGACCTCCCCGGGGGTGGCACGGCGCGGAAGCTTGGGCGGCGGCTAGGTTAGGATCGGCGTCGCTCTGATACCATGTAGAATTATAGAGAGAGGGGTTTGGCGGAATATGGTGGATGTATTATTGAGCCTCATGGGCGAGTATATATAGGCGTACAGGGATCATCTTGGAGTGCAAGAAAAGACACGAGATCTATCTATATCCTAGACTACCTAAAAGGTACTGTAAAACAAGCCTTTCAATATGGTATCAGAGCGGTTAGCCTCGCGGCGCCGACCCTAGGTCCTCCCACCACTTCCACACTGCGCCACCCCCGGGGAGATCTCTCCTCGGGTACGCGGCACCCGGCTTCGATGAAAGATCGGATCGGTTCTTTAGATTAGATCTTAGATCAAGTTCGAGTTCCTAGATTAGATTCAAATTCTGTAGATTAGATTTAATTAGCCACAAAGAAATCCCTTGATCTAGGTAATAACAAATCCGGCAAGAAATTGCTAGAATTTTGCTTGGGCCTTAGCCCATGTCCCAATAAAAATTCTGAAATTTTCTTGGCCATGTGGGAATGGCAAGGGGTGGGACTAAAGTTTAGTCCGACATTGCTAGTTGGGAGAGAGTTGGAGTGGTATATAAGGTGGGCTGTTCTAGTCCTAGTAAGTGAGTGAGAAGAGAAAGAGCCCTCGCGCACTCCTCCTCCTCTGTCGCCCGCCTCGCCACGCCTCGCCTCGTCACACACGTCACGACGCTCCGCGGGTTGCGGGAATCTCGCCGAGCCGAGCTTATCTTTTTGTTGTTTGGGAAATTAATTGTGTAATCAATTACGAGTCATTAACGGACGTTAACACAACCGTTTTCGTTCCGGTTTTTCTGGATCGTGGAATCGTACGTGGGCTGCGTCCCACGACCTTCCCGAACCGCACTATATATATAAGCGCAGACGCAAGCCCCAGCCTGTACGAGACACCATATGCGACTGCCTCTTTCCAGTTCATTGCGTCGGCGCCTTCATCTTCCTCATCCCGTCCTTCGGCGTGCACCGTGCGGCGGGACAGTAGGCCTCCGGAACCCTTCCTCTCGTGGACCTGTACGGGTGAGGGGCAATCGGGTTTTTGGGGAGCGCTTACGCGCGACTACTGGCAAGACGATGTCGTCCGACGAGTTCCCGAACGACGACTTCTTCCCGGACATCGAAAACCTCTTCGGGAACCTCAACATGGGCGACAACAACCAGGATGCCGCCAACATCGCCGCTGCTGCTGCTGCCGCCAAGGTTGGACTAATGCGTTTCTGTCCTCCTCGTTTCAGATCTTGCTAGAGTTCCTAGTACTGCTATTTGGAGTAGATGCGATAGGTTTATCCTGTCTAGATGCTATCTTTTCATCTACTCTGTTGATATGCATGATTAGTTCATCTGCTATCTCTGTAGTCATGATTTGTCAAGTATTAGCTTGGATTAGTTCATATGATAATTTGCTTATTTATTCAACAACCCAAAAACTTGATTATAGGCAAATGAATTCAAGTGGCATTGCCGCTGCTACTAGGCCGCCTCTCTTTGAAGGTTCGCACTATAAGATGTGGCACACGAGGGCAGTTCTCTGGTTTGAAAAACCTGAACTGCGATAGCGCCCTTCTTGGCAAACCTGAGGGTGATCTTTCTCCTGCTCAGGAGGAAGGTTACAAGAAAGTCGATGCCATGTTTAAGGCGACTCTCTTCAGTATAATTACGAACAACATTGTTGACCCATACATGACTTTTGAGCATGGTAAGGATGTGTGGGATGCACTCAAGGCCAAATTTGGGGTCATGGATGCTGGCACTGAGTTGTATGTCATGGAGCAATACTATGACTACAAGATTACTGATGAGCGCTACGTTGTTGAGCAAGCTCATGAGATACTGTCACTTGCCAAAGAACTTGAGCAGTTTAAGTGTACCTTACCGGAAAAATTTGTGGCCGGTGGCATTATTGCCAAGCTTCCTCCTTCATGTAGGAACTTTGCTACTTCTCTGAAACATAAGAGACAAGAGTTTTCCGTTTCAGATCTCATTGGGTCTCTTCATGTGGAAGAAAAGGCGATAGCAAAGGACACACGTGCTCGAGATTTTGAGGGAGGTTCTAGTGCAAATGTGGTACAGAAGAAAAACTTCAAATCCCACAAGTTCAAGAACAAGAACAAATCTGAAGGCAAAGGCAAGTTTGATAGCAAAATACAGGCCTCACACTCAACCAACTTCAAGAAGAAGACTGATAAGAAGAAAGGGGCTAGCCACGTCTGTGGTGATCCTGACCATTGGGCTCCTAATTGCCCTAATCGCTATGATAAGCATGGGAACGGCGACAAGACCGCCAATGTTGTTATTGCTGGCGATACTGAGATGAAGGACTGATGTCTATGTGTGCTTCTATTCTTGTAGACAGTGTTGGGCCTCCAAGAGCAGAGGTTTGTAGAACAGCAGCAAGTTTCCCTTAAGTGGATCACCCAAGGTTTATCGAACTCAGGGAGGAAGAGGTCAAAGATATCCCTCTCAAGCAACCACCGCAATCACGATACAAGAAGTCTCTTGTGTCCCCAACACACCTAATACACTTGTCAGATGTATAGGTGCACTAGTTCGGCGAAGAGATAGTGAAATACAAGTAGTATGGATGTATATGAGTGGTAGTAACGGCGCCAGAAAAGTGCTTGCTGGCGTGCAGTTGATGGTAGTAATATTGCAGGAACTAAAGATGTAGTAAAACAGTAAACAAGCGATGATTGCAGTATTTGGAAACAAGGCCTAGGGATCATACTTTCACTAGTGGACACTCTCAACATTGATCACATAATAAATAAGTTATCTTCCTTTGTGCTACATATACTCTTGTTTGATAATGAACACCATTCGTTGTGTAGGGCTACAAGAGCACCTCAATGCTGGAGTTAATTAACAAGCTCCACAACATTCGGCATTCATATTTAAGTAACCTTTAGAGCATAATAGATCTTTGCAATTTAAACCGAGTACTAACATAGCATACACACTGTCACCTTTACACTATGAAGCGGGAATAAATCACATCAATACTATCATAGTAATAATTAACTCCATAACCTACAAGAGATTGTGATCATAACCTACGCCAAGTACTACACGATGCACACACTGTCACCATTACACCATGAAGGAGGAATAGACTACTTTAATAACATCACAAGAGTAGCACATAGACTAATAGTGATACAAAGCTCATATGAATCTCAATCATGTAAGGCAGCTCATGAGATCATTGTATTGAAGTACATAGGAGAGAGATTAACCACATAGCTACCGGTACAGCCCTTAGCCTCAATGGAGAACTACTCCCTCCTCATGGGAGACAGCAGCGGTGATGAAGATGGCGGTGGTGTCGATGGAGGAGCCTTCCGGGGGCACTTCCCGTCCCGGCGGTGTGCCGGAACAGAGACTCCTGTCCCCCAGATCTTGGCTTCGCGATGGCGGCGGCTCTGGAAGGTTTCTTGTACCGTGGCTTTTTCGTCTCGAAGATTTAGGTCAGGGACCTTCTTATAGGTGAAGAGGCGGAGTCGGAGGGGGTACGGAGCCGCCACACAATAGGGTGGCTTGGGCCCTAGCCTGGCCGCGCCAGCACCATGTGTGGGCCCCCTGTGGCTCTCCTCTGGTGGCTCTCGGGTGTTCTGGAAGCTTCGTGGAATTCTAAGATGCTGGGCGTTGATTTCGTCCAATTCCGATAATATTTCCTTACTAGGATTTCTGAAACCAAAAACAGCAGAAAACGGAACTGGCACTTCGGCATCTCGTCAATAGGTTAGTTCCGGAAAACGCATCAAAACGATATAAAGTGTGAACAAAACATGTAGGTATTGTCATAAAGCTAGCATGGAACATAAGAAATTATAGATACGTTTGAGACGTATCAAGGACACTGGGTATGGTATTTCCCCTACTGTCCTTTTAGTATGTAATTCTCCTGATTGGTGGATTGGTACGGGTGCCAATACACATGTATGTTCTGATGTTTCCATGTTTTCTTCTTATCAGGTCGCAAGGACTTGCTCTGTGCTAATGGGAAACGGCTCACGTGCTTCTGTTCATGGTGTTGGTACGGTAAATCTGAAGTTTACTTCGGGGAAGACCATCCAGCTGAAGAATGTGCAGCACGTTCCCTCCATCAATAAGAATCTCGTCAGCGGATCGCTCTTATGTCGAGATGGTTTTAAGTTGGTTTTTGAGTCCAATAAAGTTGTAATTTCTAAGTATGGACAATTTGTTGGAAAAGTCCATGAGTGCAGAGGCTTGTTTCACTTATCTTTATCAGACTTATGTACTCAAATTATTAATCATGTTAGCAATGATAGTGAGTCCAATATTTGGCATTCACGACTTTGTCATATCTATTTTGGGTGCATGACGTGGATAGCCAATATGAATTTAATTCCGAAATGTACTACTGTCAAGAGTTCCAAGTGTCAAGTGTGTGTGCAAGCTAAGCAACCTCGCAAGTCTCACAAGACTGCTGAGGAAAGAGATTTGTCACCACTGGAACTCATACATTCAGATCGTTGTGAGATGAATGGCGAGTTGACAAAAGGTGGAAAAATATACTTCATGATATTAATTGATGACTCCACACGATATTGTTATGTGTACCTTCTGAAATCTAAAGATGAAGCTTTTAATCACTTCAAAATCTATAAAGCTGAAGCAGAAAACCAGCTTGATCGAAAGATTAAATGGCTTAGGTCTGATCGTGGTGGAGAGTATTTTTCCAATGAATTTGATTATTTTTGTGCGGAGCATGGTATTATCCATGAGAGGACGCCTCCCTACTCACCTCAGTCTAATGGGGTGGCCGAAAGAAAGAACCGTACTCTAACTGATTTGGTTAACGCCATGTTAGATACATCGGGTCTATCCAAGGTATGGTGGGGGAGGCGATAATGACCTCGTGTCATGTCCTAAACCATGTTCCCACAAAGAACAAAACCATTACTCCATTTGAGGAATGGGAAAGGAAAAGGCTGAAACTCTCCTACTTACATACTTGGGGTTGCTTGGCGAAAGTGAATGTGCCAATACCCAAGAAGCACAAGCTTGGACCAAAAACCGTGGATTGTGTTTTTCTGGGATATGCATTTCATTGCATTGGCTACAGATTTCTGATAGTGAAATCTGAGGTATCCGACATGCATATTGGTACAATTATAGAGTCGAATGATGCGACTTTCTTTGAGGACATCTTTCACATGAAAGACAAGTCTAGCTCATCAAATCAGGAGATGCCTAGTTCATCAAGTCAGGAGTTAGTTACAATTTCTGAACCTACCATTGCGACAGAACACTATGATAATCCGATGGAGGATGACAATTAAGCTCCCAAAAGGAGAAAGAGACAGAGGACTGCAAAGTACTTTGGTCATGATTTCATTGTGTACCTCGTGGATGATACTGCCACTTCTATTTCAGAAGCCTATGCATCTCAGGATGCTGACTACTGGAAGGAAGCTATCCGTAGCGAGAAGGATTCCATCTTAGCTAATGGAACTTGGGAGGTAACTGATCGTCCTTATGGGTGCAAACCTGTAGGATGCAAGTGGGTGTTCAAGAAAAAGCTTAGGTCCGATGGTACTATTGAAAAGTACAAGGCACGACTTGTGGCCAAGGGTTATACTCAGAAAGAAGGCACAGACTTCTTTGATCCATACTCACCTGTAGCTCGACTGACCACTATTCGAGTACTACTTTCCTTGGCTGCCTCACATGGTCTTCTCGTTCATCAAATGGATGTTAAGACAACTTTCCTAAATGGATAGTTCAATGAGCAAATTTATATGGAGCAACTTGATGGATTTGTAGTAGATGGTCAAGAAGGAAAGGTGTGTAAGTTGTTGAAGTCTTTGTATGGTCTTAAGAAGCACCTAAGCAGTGGCATGAGAAGTTTGAAAGAACCTTAACCGCTGAAGGCTTTGTTGTAAACGAAGCTGACAAGTGTGTATAATATCGCTATGGTGGGGGCGAGGGAGTTGTCCTTTGTCTCTATGTTGATAACATATTGATATTTGGGACCAGCCTTATTGTCATTAAGGAGGTCAAAGAGTTCTTATCTCGTTGCTTTGAGATGAATGACTTAGGAGTAGCTGATGTAATCTTAAACATAAAGCTTCTCAAGGATGACAATGGTGGGATTACATTGCTTCAATCCCACTATGTGGAAAATATTTTGAGCCGCTTCGGGTATAGCGACTGCAAGTCTTCACCAACGCGTTATGATCCCAGTGTGATAATTCGAAAGAACAAAAGAGCTACTAGAGATCAATTGAGATATTCTTAAATAATTGGTTCGATTATGTATTTAGCCAGAGCCACGAGGCCTGACATCTCCTTTGCTGTAAGCAAATTGGCTCAATTTGTATCAATACCTGGAGATGTTCACTGGCATGCTCTTGAGAGAGTGTTGCGCTATTTTTAAAGGCACTACGAGCTACGGTATTCACTATACTGGGTATCCGAGGGTACTTGAGGGATATTGTGATTCCAATTGGATTTCTGATGCTGATGAGACTAAAGCCACGAGTGGTTATTTGTTTACACTTGGTGGTGGCACTGTTTCCTGAAAGTATTGCAAGCAAACCATCTTAACGAGGTCAACAATGGAAGCATAACTCACAGCACTAGACACTGCCACTGTTGAAGCAGAGTGGCTTCATGAACTCTTGATGGACTTACCTGTGGTTGAGAAACCAATACCCGCTATTCCTATGAACTGTGATCATCAAAGTAAACAGTTCTAAGGATAATATGAAGTCATCAAGGCATGTGAAGTGGAGATTGAAATCTGTCAGGAAAATGAGAAACTCCGGAGTTATTTCGTTGGATTATATCCAAACGTCTAGAAACTTGGCAGATCCTTTCACAAAGGGTCTATCACGAAATGTGATAGAGAATGCATCGAGGGAGATGGGCTTGAGACCCATATACTATGAGTTGCCTACAGTGGTAACCCACTTTTTGTGATCGGAGATCCCGTGAATTAGAGCTGGCAGACAAGTTGTTAGTCAGCTCGGAGGAGAGTATCCCTATACTGAATTTACCCTCTCCGTGAAGATGTAATACTCTACTGATCTGCATGGCAGGTTGATACTTATCTTAATGTGTTCTAAGTGGCTTATTCAAGCAAAGATGTTGTCCTGCAGAACATCTTCTGAAGAACACACCTATGTGAGTCTGATTGTTTAACGTCGCAATCTATGAGAGTTGAGTGCTCTCTAATAAACTCATGAAAGGCCCTGGAGTATGACGTATAAGCTCCGCACCGCGAGGAAGCCTCGCGGCAGCCCTGTATTGGTCTAGGCTTTGTGTGAAGCTAGTTCGCAGAAAACTTGTAGTTCAAGGCATAGTCCACTATTCAAGTTGCAAACTAGTGTAACATGAAGTTCTTAGTGGAAGTTCGACTTAACAGTCTCCACCGTGCACCGGTATATAAAAAAATGATTCTGGAATAATGGTATTAGATGTGCCAATGAGACTTTGTGGGGGATTGCTGGAATTTTGCCTTGGGCCTTAGCCCATGTCCCAATACAAATTCTGAAATTCTCTTGGCCCATGTCGGAATGGCAAGGGGTGGGACTAAAGTTTAGTCCCACATTGCTAGTTGGGAGAGAGTTGGAGTGGTATATAAGGTGGGTTGTTCTAGTCCTAGTGAGTGAGTGAGAAGAGAGAGAGCCCTCGCGCACTCCTCCTCCTCCACCGCCCACCTCGCCTCGCCACGCCTCGCCTCGCCTCGTCACGCACGCACATCATGACGCGCAGCGGGTTGCGGGAATATCGCCGAGCCGAGCTTATCTTTTTGTTGTTTGGAAAATTAATTGTGTAATCAATTATGAGTCATTAACACGACGTCTTCCGACGATGTGTTCCCTAACGATGACTTCTTCCCGTACATCGACAACCTCTTCGGCAACCTCAACATGGGCGACAACAACCAGGATGCCGCCAACATCGCCCTGCTGCTGCTCCCGCCGCCAACGTTGGACGGTATGCGTTTCTGTCCTCCTCGTTTCAGATCTTGCTAGAGTTCCTAGTACTTCTATTTGGATACTGGTAGAAAAACGGCCTTTAGTCGCGGTTCGCAAAGGCCATTAATCCCGGTTGCGCAATCGGGATCAATTATGCGCGACTAAAGCCCCCCCCCCCTTTAGTCGCGGTTGCTTACGAACCGCGACTAAATGCCCGTCCACGTGTGCGCCAGGCGTCCGTCGGGGCGGAGGACCTTTAGTCGCGGTTCTCCTGGCCAACCGCGACTAAAGGCCTCCGCATGTTT
This sequence comes from Lolium rigidum, assembly GCF_022539505.1. Taxonomy (NCBI): domain Eukaryota; kingdom Viridiplantae; phylum Streptophyta; class Magnoliopsida; order Poales; family Poaceae; genus Lolium; species Lolium rigidum. The sequence continues at coordinate 246,280,955 of NC_061512.1, read as the reverse complement.
AGGATTTTAGCCCCCTAAATCTGGTTTATTTTTAATTTGTAGTGTTTTATTTCTTTTATATTTTATTTTGTGTTTTATTTTAATTTTGAAGAAGTTTCAGTACACATATTCTACGCTACTATATACATGCATATGAATGTACAATTTCAAACAAGTTTGAAATTTCAAACAAGAAGAATCCAAGAGGAATATACAATATATATTCAATCTCGGGTGACCATATACAACTTCGAACAAGTTTCCATACACAATTTACGGCTTCAGAAGTTCTTCGTCCTCGTAATAGTGTTCTCCTTTAGGATGGAGGACTTCCCTCACCCAAAATCCTGCTAATTCCTCTTGAATTGATCGGAAGCGAGCTTCTGGACTAAGCTTCTTCCGCAAGTTATTCCTCTGCAAGTTGCTATCCGACGCCTTCCGCTCAGAGGTGTGTCTCCGGATGAACTCACAAACATAGTATCCACATAGATTGGTCCATGGTGGATGAATATCCGTAGTAAGTAACCTTCTAAATTCTAGCTCATGTTTGAATTCACCGACAATTTGATATGAGAAACGTCTCCAAACCCTACATGGCAAAGAAAATTAAATGAACAAGGGAGTTATTAGTTACTTGATATTAGTAAATGAACGAAAGAGGCCGATCGATATAGAGCGAAAATGATTGAAAATAATTACTTTTGCAACATATTTCTCATGTTGACCCAAAGCTTTGAATCTATATTCAGAGAGTCCATGATGAGAACTCTGGAGGTGTGAAATTCAATTATTAGCAGAATCCAGTGGAACCTGCGGACACGTTACATGCACGATCATGCATAACTCATCGATTAGACATACCATGCATGGAGTAAACAAAAGAGAATGTGCACAAGACAGAAACACTCACCCAAAATGGTAAGGAAATAGAATTTGACTTTTGAGTTGCTGCTTTGTAAGAAAATCCCACAGGTCTTTCTCCACGTCGCGGGGTATCTTTCTAACACATATCCATTAACGATATGTGGGTAAATGAACCCAACATCATGGATGTTCCTTTTTTTGCATTCCCCAATCTTCATTCTGCATAATAGCATACACAACAATATAGTTAGGACAACATATATAGTGCAGGCAATGAACAAGATGAGGTAGAAATAAATCACTTACAGAACGTAGCAACTCAGGATAGATTTGTCGAGCTCGTGCAGATTGAACAGCTGGAACAATTCACTCATATGAACTTGTACAGAGTACTGTTTGAAGTGATGCTCCTCTCTAACTTTCGCATAAATATATTCTTTGCCGACCTTATTTTTTATGAAATTCTTGTACCAATGTAGCAGATTTCGCATTTGTGTTGGTAGACTCACTTCCTGCGCAGGCTCGACGAGAGGCCCATTCGGCACATATTTAAATGCTACCTCACTTAGTGGCGCTTCCTCAAGGCCTAACAATGCACGAAGAGTCATACTGATCTCGGACGGTTGTTTTATGGCACTCGTTACAGTCATTCCCTGTGCTGCCGCAGCTGCTATGATAGTGGGGTGATACGTCTCCGACGTATCGATAATTTCTTATGTTCCATGCCATATTATTGATGATACCTACATGTTTTATGCACACTTTATGTCATATTCGTGCATTTTCTGGAACTAACCTATTAACAAGATGCCGAAGTGCCAGTTCCGTTTTTCGCTATTTTTGGTTTCAGAAATCCTAGTAACGAAATATTCTCGGAATCGGACGAAATCAAGACCCAGGTTCCTATTTTCACCGGAAGCATCCAGAACACACGAGAGGGACCAGAGAGGGGGCACTGGGCCCCCAGACCATAGGCCGGCGCGGCCCAGGCCCTGGCCGCGCCGCCCTATGGTGTGGCCACCCCTTCGACCCTCCTGCGCCGCCTCTTCGCCTATATAAAGCCCCTGGATCAAAAACCCTGAGGCGGGAGAACCACGATACGGAAAACCTTCCAGAGCCGCCGCCATCGCGAAGCCAAGATCTGGGGGACAGGAGTCTCTGTTCCGGCACCCTGCCGGAGCGGGGAAGTGCCCCCGGAAGGCTTCTCCATCGACACCGCTGCCATCTCCACCGCCATCTTCATCACCGCTGCTGCTCCCATGAGGAGGGAGTAGTTCTCCATCGAGGCTCGGGGCTGTACCGGTAGCTATGTGGTTCATCTCTCTCCTATGTGCTTCAATACAATAATCTCATGAGCTGCCTTACATGATTGAGATTCATATGATGATGCTTGTAATCTAGATGTCATTATGCTAGTCAAGTGAGTTTTACTTATGTGATCTCCAGGAGACTCCTTGTCCCACGTGTGTAAAGGTGACAGTGTGTGCACCGTGTGGGTCTCTTAGGCTATATTTCACAGAATACTTATTCACTGTTGAATGGCATAGTGAGGTGCTTATTTATATCTCTTTATGATTGCAATGTGTTTGTATCACAATTTTTCTATGTGCTACTCTAGCCATGTTATTAAAGTAGTTCTATTCCTCCTGCACGTGTGCAAAGGTGACAGTGTGTGCACCGTGTTAGTACTTGGTTTATGCTATGATCATGATCTCTTGTAGATTGCGAAGTTAACTATTGCTATGATAATATTGATGTGATCTATTCCTCCTACATATGCATGAAGGTGACAGTGTGCATGCTATGCTAGTACTTGGTTTAGTCTTTTGATTTATCTTACACTAAAGGTTACTAAAATATGAGCATTATTGTGGAGCTTGTTAACTCCGGCATTGAGGGTTCGTGTAATCCTACGCAATGTGTTCATCATCCAACAAAAGTGTAGAGTATGCATTTATCTATTCTGTTATGTGATCAATGTTGAGAGTGTCCACTAGTGAAAGTGTAATCCCTAGGCCTTGTTCCTAGATATCGCTATCGCTGTTTGTTTACTGTTTCTATCTGCGTTACTACTGCTGCGTTAATACTGCTTGTTTACTGTCCGGGCAAAGCACTTTTCCGGTGCCGTTGCTACTACTTATTCATACCACCTGTATTTCACTATCTCTTCGCCGAACTAGTGCACCTATTAGGTGTGTTGGGGACACAAGAGACTTCTTGCTTTGTGGTTGCGAGGTTGCATGAGAGGGATATCTTTGACCTCTTCCTCCTCGAGATCGATAAACCTTGGGTGATCCACTTAAGGGAAACTTGCTGCTGTTCTACAAACCTCTGCTCTTGGAGGCCCAACACTGTCTACAAGAATAGAAGCTCCCGTAGACATCAAGCACTTTTATGGCGCCGTTGCCGGGGAGGAAAGGTAAAAAGGCACTCATACTCCGGTTCCAGGTAACAGTACTTTTGTGGCGCCGTTGTGTTTGTGCTCGAAGCTATTTCCTTTAGATCCTGCAATTGCATCTTTTTGTTTCTTGTTTACACTAGTTTGGCATAATGGACAACAATGAGCTTCTTATTCTATTTCCTGATTTAAAACATGGATTGTTTGATGCGAAAATTAAAAAACCTATGGAATCTTATTTGCATGCTCGGTAGTAATATTAGTATGAACGCTTTGAACACCATTGTTGATAATAATATAGAAAGTTCTAAGCTTGGGGAGCTGGTTTTCATGATCTTTTTAGTCCCCCAAGCATTGAGGAGAAAATTTTCTTTGATGATACTTTGCCTCCTATTTCGATGATTATAATGATAGTGGTCTTTTGGTACAACCTACTATGGAGAGTAAATTTTGTTGTGATTATACTATGCCTCCTACACTTGATGAGAATAATAATGATAGCTACTTTGTTGAATTTGCTCCCACTACAACTAATAAAATTGATTATGCTTATGTGGAGAGTAATAATTTTATGCATGAGACTCATGATAAGAATACTTTATGTGATAGTTATATTGTTGAGTTTGCTCATGATGCTACTGAAAGTTATTATGAGAGAGGAAAATATGGTTGTAGAAATTTTCATGTTACTAAAACACCTCTCTATATGCTTAAAATCTTGAAGTTGAGCTTGTCTAGTTTTTCTATGCTTGTTGTATTATGCTTCTTGAACTTGTTTATTTACAAGATTCCTATGCATAGGAAGCATGTTAGACTTAAATTTGTTTTGAATTTGCCTCTTGATGCTCTCTTTTGCTTCAACTACTATTTCTTGCGAGTGCATCATTAAAGCTACTGAGCCCATCTTAACGGCTATAAAGAAAGAACTTCTTGGAAGATAACCCATGTGTTATTTTGCTACAGTACTTTGTTTTATATTTGTGTCTTGGAAGTTGTTTACTACTGTAGCAACCTCTCCTTATCATGTTTTTGTGCCAAGTAAAGTCTCTATGGTAAAGTTGATGCTAGATTTGGATTGCTGCGCAGAAACAGCATTGCTGTCTTTCACGAATCTGGGTCTAATTCTCTGTAGGTAACTCAGAAAATTATGCCAATTTACGTGAGTGATCCTCAGATATGTACGAAACTTTCATTAGTTTTGAGTTTTTCCATTTGAGCAAGTCTGGTGCCATTTTAAAATTCGTCTTTACGGACTGTTCTGTTTTTGACAGATTCTGCCTTTTATTTCGCATTGCTTCTTTCGTCTGTGTTGGGTGGATTTCTTTGTTCCATTACCTTCCAGTAGCTTTGAGAAATGTCCGGAAGTGTTAAGAATGATTGTGTCACCTCCGAACATGTGAGTTTTTGATTATGCACTAACTCTCTAATGAGTTTGCTTAAAGTTTGGTGTGGAAGAAGTTTTCAAGGGTCAAGAGAGGAGGATGATATACTATGATCAAGGAGAGTGAAAGCTCTAAGCTTGGGTATGCCCCGGTGGTTCACCCCTGCATATTTCAAGAAGACTCAAGCGTCTAAGCTTGGGGATGCCCAAGGCATCCCCTTCTTCATCGACAACATTATCAGGTTCCTCCCCTGAAACTATATTTTTATTCCGTCACATCTTATGTACTTTACTTGGAGCGTCTGTTTGTTTGTTTCTATTTTTGTTTGTGTTTGAATAAATTGGATTACATAATGCTTGTGTGGGAGAGAGACACGCTCCGCTGGTTCATATGAACACATGTGTTCTTAGCTCATAATATTCATGGCGAAGTTTCCTCTTCGTTAAATTGTTATATGGTTGGAATTGGAAAATGATACATGTAGTAATTTGCTATAATGTCTTGGGTAATGTGATACTTGGCAATTGTTGTGCTCATGTTTAAGCTCTTGCATCATATACTTTGCACCCATTAATGAAGAAATACATAGAGCATGCTAAAATTTGGTTTGCATAATTGGTCTCTCTAAGGTCTAGATAATTTCTAGTATTGAGTTTTGAACAACAAGGAAGACGGTGTAGAGTCTTATAATGTTTACAATATGTCTTTTATGTGAGTTTTGCTGCACCGGTTCATCCTTGTGTTTGTTTCAAATAACCTTGCTAGCCTAACCCTTGTATCGAGAGGGAATACTTCTCATACATCCAAAATCCTTGAGCCAACTACTATGCCATTTGTGTCCACCATACCTACCTACTACATGGTATTTCTCCGCCATTCCAAAGTAAATTGCTTGAGTGCTACCTTTAAATAATTCAAAATTTATAACCTCTGATTTGTGTCAATGTTTTATAGCTCATGAGGAAGTATGTGGTGTTTTATCTTTCGATCTTGTCATTTACTTCGACGAGACTTTCACAATGGACTAGTGGCACATCCGCTTATCCAATAATTTTGCAAAAAGAGCTGGCAATGGGGTTCCCAGCCCCGATTAATTAACTTGCATTAATAATTCTCTTCACATGTTTTGCTCCGATTCATCGGTAAGCAACTTAATTTTGCAAATAGACACTCCTTCATGGTATGTGATTGTTGGAAGGCACCCGAGGATTCGGTTAGCCATGGCTTGTGTAAGCAAAAGGTTGGGAGGAGTGTCATCCATAAATAAAGAAAAACTAAACTAAAGTACATGTGTAAACAAAAGAGAAGAGGGATGATCTACCTTGCTTGGTAGAGATAACGTCCTTCATGGGAGCCGCTCTTGAAAGTCCGGTTGATGAGGTAGTTAGAGTGCCCACTACCATTCGTTGACAACAACAAACACCTCTCAAAACTTTACTTTTATGCTCTCTTTATGTTTTCAAAAACCAAAGCTCTAGCACAAATATAGCAATCGATGCTTTTCCTCTTTGAAGGACCTTTCTTTTACTTTTTATGTTGAGTCAGTTCACCTATCTCTCTCCACCTCAAGAAGCAAACACTTATGTGAACTGTGCATTGATTCCTACATACTTGCATATTGCACTTGTTATATTACTCTATGTTGACAAACTATCATTGAGATATACATGTTACAAGTTGAAAGCAATTGCTGAAACTTTATCTTCCATTGTGTTGCTTCAATATCTTTACTTTAAATTATTGCTTTATGAGTTAACTCTTATGCAAGACTTATTGATGCTTGTCTTGGAAGTACTATTCATGAAAAGTCTTTGCTTTATGATTCAGTTGTTTACTCATGTCATTACCATTGTTTTGATCGCTGCATTCATTACATATGTTTACAATATGATCAAGTTTATGATGGCATGTCACTTCAGAAATTATCTTTGTTATCGTTTTACCTCCTCGGGATGAGCAGAACTAAGCTTGGGGATGCTTGATACGTCTCCGACGTATCGATAATTTCTTATGTTACATGCCATATTATTGATGATACCTACATGTTTTATGCACAATTTATGTCATATTCGTGCATTTTCTGGAACTAACCTATTAACAAGATGCCGAAGTGCCAGTTCCTGTTTTCTGCAGTTTTTGGTTTCAGAAATCCTAGTAACGAAATATTCTCGGAATCGGACGAAATCAAGACCCAGGTTCCTATTTTCACTAGAAGCATCCAGAACACACGAGAGGGACCAGAGGGGGGGCACTGGGCCCCCAGACCATAGGCCGGCGCGGCCCAGGCCCTGGCCGCGCCGCCCTATGGTGTGGCCACCCCTTCGACCCTCCTGCGCCGCCTCTTCGCCTATATAAAGCCCCTGGATCAAAAACCCCGAGGCGGGAGAACCACGATACGGAAAACCTTCCGAGCCGCCGCCATCGCGAAGCCAAGATCCGGGGACGGGAGTCTCCGTTCCGGCACCCTGCCGGAGCGGGGAAGTGCCCCGGAAGGCTTCTCCATCGACACCGCTGCCATCTCCACCGCCATCTTCATCACCGCTGCTGCTCCCATGAGGAGGGAGTAGTTCTCCATCGAGGCTCGGGGCTGTACCGGTAGCTATGTGGTTCATCTCTCTCCTATGTGCTTCAATACAATAATCTCATGAGCTGCCTTACATGATTGAGATTCATATGATGATGCTTGTAATCTAGATGTCATTATGCTAGTCAAGTGAGTTTTACTTATGTGATCTCCGGAGACTCCTTGTCCCACGTGTGTAAAGGTGACGAGTGTGTGCACCGTGTGGGTCTCTTAGGCTATATTTCACAGAATACTTATTCACCTGTTGAATGGCATAGTGAGGTGCTTATTTATATCTCTTTATGATTGCAATGTGTTTGTATCACAATTTATCTATGTGCTACTCTAGCAATGTTATTAAAGTAGTTCTATTCCTCCCGCACGTGTGCAAAGGTGACGAGTGTGTGCACCGTGTTAGTACTTGGTTTATGCTATGATCATGATCTCTTGTAGATTGCGAAGTTAACTATTGCTATGATAATATTGATGTGATCTATTCCTCCTACATATGCATGAAGGTGACGAGTGTGCATGCTATGCTAGTACTTGGTTTAGTCTTTTGATTTATCTTACACTAAAGGTTACTAAAATATGAGCATTATTGTGGAGCTTGTTAACTCCGGCATTGAGGGTTCGTGTAATCCTACGCAATGTGTTCATCATCCAACAAAAGTGTAGAGTATGCATTTATCTATTCTGTTATGTGATCAATGTTGAGAGTGTCCACTAGTGAAAGTGTAATCCCTAGGCCTTGTTCCTAGATATCGCTATCGCTGTTTGTTTACTCGTTTCTATTGCGTTACTCTTCGCTGCGTTACTACTTGCTTGTTTCTTCGTCCTGGGCAAAGCACTTTTCCGGTGCCGTTGCTACTACTTATTCATACCACTGTATTTCACTATCTCTTCGCCGAACTAGTGCACCTATTAGGTGTGTTGGGGACACAAGAGACTTCTTGCTTTGTGGTTGCGGGGTTGCATGAGAGGGATATCTTTGACCTCTTCCTCCCTGAGATCGATAAACCTTGGGTGATCCACTTAAGGGAAACTTGCTGCTGTTCTACAAACCTCTGCTCTTGGAGGCCCAACACTGTCTACAAGAATAGAAGCTCCCGTAGACATCATGGGGTCCAGTTCCGGACCGGCTTTCACTATGAGCGGGGGGATCGATTGTTTATTCTGTTCCCCGAGATGGGCCACTTTTTCCCCGCTTTTTTTACTTCCTTCTTTCTTCTCCTCCAAGGATTTGTTGTCCTTCTCTGCCAAGACTTTCTTCTCCGCCAATATTTATGCTTGCCTACGAAGTTCATGTCCATAGTCGCCAGGCATATTCCGCTCGACTTGGGACGGTGTCGTCAACAAATCCTTAGCCCACTTCTTTTCCTTCTCAGTAAATATTGGCTTGGGCTCAGGCTCTCTTTTCGCCTTCATACCCGCCTTCCATTTCTCATGGTGAGCAGCCGCGGCCGCGTTGCTTTCCTCGACACTAAGTTCCCAAGGTCTCAGGATGAGAGGCTTCAGTGATGGCTCCGGTACCTTTGTGGTCTTAGGTACATAAGGGCCCGAGTTAATAGTCCACGAGGGGGTTGCCTTGCTGTCCGCCTTCTTCTGCTTCTTCGCCGGAGGAGGATTGGGGGGCGGCGTACCTGATACATCCAATTTGCATCACTATTTTATATCATAATTTGCTGTTATTCATTGATATATTTCATATTGGGACACAATACTTATGTTATTTCATCTATTTTGCTAGAAATTTTCATGTTACTAAAATGCCTCTCTATGCGCTGAAATTTTTGAAGCTACACTTGTTTTTATCTTCCTATGCTTGTTACTTTGCTCCTCATGAACTTGTTTATTTACAAGATTCCTATGCATAGGAAGCATGTTAGAACTTAAATATGTTTTGAATTTGCTTCTTGATGCTCTCTTTTGCTTCAACTACTATTTCTTGCGAGTGCATCATTAAAAGCTCTGAGCCCATCTTAATGGCTATAAGAGAAGAACTGCTTGGGAGATAACCCATGTGTTTATTTTGCTACGGTACCTCTATGTTTATATTTGTGTCTTGGAAGTTGTTTACTACTAGTAGCAACCTCTCCTTATCTTAGTTTTATTGCTGTTGTTGTGCCAAGTAAAGTCTTTGATAGAAAAGTTGATAGCCTAGGATTTGGATTGTT
>NC_061512.1:246225310-246271492 GCF_022539505.1 Lolium rigidum | reverse complement strand
TCAACGGGGACAAGGTTATTGTTAACCATAATATGAACATTATCAACTCTCCCCAAAGGTTTCTTTTTAGCATTATCAGCAAGATTAACATCCAAATAACAATTTTTCAACGGTGGCAAGTCAAGCATATCATAGACTTTTTTAGGCATAACAGAAATACTTGCACCAAGATCACATAAAGCATTACAATCAAAATCTTTGACTCTCATTTTAATGATGGGCTCCCAACCATCCTCTAGCTTTCTAGGAATAGAAGTTTCAAGTTTTAGTTTCTCTTCTCTAGCTTTTATGAGAGCATTTGTAATATGTTTTGTGAAAGCCAAATTTATAGCACTAGCATTGGGACTCTTAGCAAGTTTTTGCAAGAACTTTATAACTTCAGAGATGTGGCAATCATCAAGATCTAAATCATTACAATCTAAAGCAATGGGATTATCATCCCCAAGGTTGGAAAAAATTTCAGCAGTTTTATCACAAGCAGTTTCAGCGGTTTAGCGAGTTTCGAGTAATTTTGCGCGCTTTGCACTAGGAGTAGAAGCATTGCCAACACCAATTATTTTACCATTGATAGTAGGAGGTGCAGCAACATGTGAATCATTAGCATTGCTAGTGGTGGTAATAGTCCAAACTTTAGCTACATTTTCCTTTTTAGCTAGTTTTTCATTTTCTTCTCTATCCCACCTAGCACGCAGTTCAGCCATTAATCTTATATTCTCATTAATTCTAACTTGGATGGCATTTGCTGTAGTAACAATTTTATTTTCAATATCCCTATTAGGCATAACTTTCGATTTCAAAAGATCAACATCGGAGGCAAGACTATCAACTCTAGAAACAAGAATATCAATTTTATTGAGCTTTTCCTCAACAGATTTGTTAAAGGCAGGTTTGTGTACTAATAAATTCTTTAAGCATAGCTTCAAGTCCAGGGGGTGTATTCCTATTATTGTTGTAAGAATTCCCATAAGAATTAGCATAACCGTTACTATTATTATAAGGATATGGCCTATAGTTATTACTAGAATTGTTCCGATAAGCATTGTTGTTGAAATTATTATTTTTAATGAAGTTTACATCAACATGTTCTTCTTGGGCAACCAATGAAGCTAATGGAACATTATTAGGATCAACATTAGTCCTATCATTCGCAAGCATAGACATAATAGCATCAACCTTATCATTCAAGGAAGAGGATTCTTCAACAGAATTTACCTTCTTACCTTGTGGAGCTCTTTCCGTGTGCCATTCGGAGTAATTAACCATCATATTATCAAGGAGCTTTGTTGCTTCACCAAGAGTGATGGACATAAAGGTACCTCCAGCAGCTGAATCCAATAAATTCCGCGAAGAAAAATTTAGTCCTGCATAGAAGGTTTGGATGATCATCCAAGTAGTCAGTCCATGGGTTGGGCAATTTTTAACCAGAGATTTCATTCTTTCCCAAGCTTGAGCAACATGTTCATTTTCTAATTGTTTAAAATTCATTATGCTACTCCTCAAAGATATAATTTTAGCAGGGGGATAATATCTACCAATAAAAGCATCCTTGCATTTAGTCCAGGAATCAATACTATTCTTAGGCAGAGATAGCAACCAATCTTTAGCTCTTCCTCTTAATGAGAAAGGGAACAATTTTAATTTTATAATGTCACCATCTACATCTTTATATTTTTGCATTTCACATAGTTCAACAAAATTATTGAGATGGGCAGCAGCATCATCAGAACTAACACCAGAAAATTGCTCTCTCATGACAAGATTAAGTAAAGCAGGTTTAATTTCAAAGAATTCTGCTGTAGTAGCAGGTGGAGCAATAGGTGTGCATAAGAAATCATTATTATTTGTGCTAGTGAAGTCACACAACTTAGTATTTTCAGGGTTGGCCATTTTAGCAGTAGTAAATAAAACAAACTAGATAAAGTAAATGCAAGTAAACTAATTTTTTTGTGTTTTTGATATAGCAAAGAAGACAGTAAATAAAGTAAAGCTAGCAACTAATTTTTTTGTGTTTTGATATAATGCAGCAAACAAAGTAGTAAATAAAATAAAGCAAGACAAAAACAAAGTAAAGAGATTGGGAAGTGGAGACTCCCCTTGCAGCGTGTCTTGATCTCCCCGGCAACGGCGCCGGAAATTTGCTTGATGCGTGTAGTTGACACGTCCGTTGGGAACCCCAAGAGGAAGGTGTGATGCGCACAGCGGCAAGTTTCCCTCGTAAGAGACCAAGGTTTAATCGAACCGAGTAGGAGTCAAGAAGCACGTTGAAGGTTGATGGCGGCGGGATGTAGTGCGGCGCAACACCGGAGATTCCGGCGCCAACGTGGAACTCGCACAACACAACCAAAGTACTTTGCCCCAACGAAACAAGCTGAGGTTGTCAATCTCACCGGCTTGCCGTAACAAAGGATTAACCGTATTGTGTGGAAGATGATTGTTTGCAGAGAAAACAAGTAAAACAAGTATTGCGAGAGATTTGTATTTCAAGTATTAAAAGATGGACCGGGGTCCACAGCTCACTAGAGGTGTCTCTCCCATAAGATAAAAGCATGTTGGGTGAACAAATTACAGTCGGACAATTGACAAATAGAGAGGGCATAACAATGCACATACATGACATGATAAGTATAGTGAGATTTAATTGGGCATTACGACAAAGTACATAGATCGCCATCCAACCGCATCTATGCCTAAAAAGTCCACCTTCGAGTTATCGTCCGAACCCCTTCCAAGTATTAAGTTGCAAAGCAACAGACAATTGCATTAAGTATGGTGCGTAATGTAATCAACAACTACATCCTCGGACATAGCGCCAATGTTTTATCCCTAGTGGCAACAACACAACACAACCTTAGAACTTTCTGTCACCTGTCCCGGTGTCAATGCGGCATGAACCCACTATCGAGCATAAATACTCCCTCTTGGAGTTAAGAGCAAAAACTTGGCCAGAGCCTCTACTAGTAACGGAGAGCATGCAAGATCATAAACAACACATATGTAATAACTTGATAATTAACATGACATGGTATTCTCTATCCATCGGATCCCGACAAACACAACATAGAGTATTAGAGATAGATGATCTTGATCATGTTAGGCAGCTCACAAGATCCAACAATGAAGCACAATGAGGAGAAGACAACCATCTAGCTACTGCTATGGACCCATAGTCCAGGGGTGAACTACTCACTCATCACTCCGAGGCGACCATGGCGGTGTAGAGTCCTCCGGGAGATGAATCCCCTCTCCGGCAGGGTGCCGGAGGAGATCTCCGTAATCCCCCGAGATGGGATCGGCGGCGGCGGCGTCTCAGCAAGGTTTTCCGTATCGTGGTTTTTCGCATCGTGGGTTTCGCGACGGAGGCTTTAAGTAGGCGGAAGGGCGGAGTCGGGGGCCCGACGAGGGGCCCACACCACAGGGCGGCGCGGGCCCCCTTGGCCGCGCCGCCATGTGGTGTCGCCACCTCGTGGCCCCACTTCGTATGCTCTTCGGTCTTCCGGAAGGTTCGTGGCAAAATAGGCCCCTGGGTCTTCGTTTCGTCCAATTCCGAGAATATTTCGTTACTAGGATTTCTGAAACCAAAAACAGCAGAAAACAGGAACCGGCACTTCGGCATCTTGTTAATAGGTTAGTTCCAGAAAATGCACGAATATGACATAAAGTGTGCATAAAACATGTAGGTATCATCAATAATATGGCATAGAACATAAGAAATTATCGATACGTCGGAGACGTATCACCGCTCCCGCCGATAGTCCTCCTCCGCCCTCCCCTGCTGGGCCGCCTGGAGGGAGAGCTCGACGGCGCGACGAATCTGCGCCTCTTCGCGGGCACGGGCGTCGTCCTGGAGCTTCTTCTCCGACTCGAAGGACTCGACGAGGGCGCGTTGCTGATTGGCCGTCTCGTCCGGGTGCGGGGCGTCGTCTGCCGGACCAGTCGAACTCGTCGTCGTCGTCCTCCACCTCGGTCTCCTCCGCCTCGGCCTCCTCCTCCATTGGCGCCTCCTCCTCCACATCTGTTGGCGCCTCCATCATCGCCGCCGCAAACGCGTCGGCCGCCGCCAACTGCTCCGCCCGCCTCCCCCATAGCGCCGTAAGCGCCGACTCCCGCTGTCGACGCTCCTCCGCCGTCGCCTGCTGCTGGAGCTCGATCGACTCACGCCGCCGGCGCTCGATCGAGTCACGCCGTTCACGGAACAGCGCCTGCCGCTCATCGCGCTCTGCCGCTCATCGCGCTGGCGCCGGCGCTCGTCAGCCCATCGCTGCTCCATCTCCTCCCGGTACCGGCGCCGTCGAGGCGTCGAACGCCGCAACGGTGTCGCACTGCTGCTCCTGCCACGCTGCTGCCGCCGCGGCCTTCTCAGCTGCGGAGGCAGGGGCGGAGAACGCCGCTAGATCCGCCGCCTGCTGCGCCTCACGCCGCTGGCGGGCCTCCTCCTCGAGTGCCTCCTCGAGTGCCGCACGCCGCTGCCGGCTCGTCAATGGAGGAGACGGCGGTGGAGGGAAGTGGCCATCGCCGGGGCGGTTCGCCATTGCCACTGGTGACGGAGGAGACGGCTGTGGAGCGACGAGGGCTGTGCTTGTTGCCGGCGGGGTGTGGTGGCTACCATTGATGAGCCGGGAGACCTTTTATAGACGCCGGCGTCGGGAAGAAAGCGCGGGAACAGACGAGAAGAGGCGGGAAGATCGCGCGGGAACGGGCGGTGGCGTGCGAACGCCGGCGACGCGTGGAGGCTGCGCAGCACCGACGAGACGTCTCGCCTGCCCCTCCGTCGCCATTAAGGCAAAGATGCCGCTGCGCGCGAACAACTTCCGTCGCGAGGTAGGCGACGGTTAGGTTAAAATTAACTGTGCCGCTGACGCGTCGGCCCCGCGCCTCCTCGCCTCTCATTTCGTTGTGTCCGGCGTGCCCGGTGCGTCCCCTGTGGGACGGGGACGGGCTCGGGGCGCCGGACACCGTATAGGGGCGCACCGGACAAAAAAGGGCTTTGGGGGACGCGGCTGGAACGCTTTTTTTGTCCGGCGCGCCCCAAATCCCTTTGGGGGACGGTTTGGGGGACGCGACTGGAGATGCTCTTAGGCTAGCAAGGTTATTTGAAACAAACACAAGGATGAACGGTACAGCAAAACTCACATAAAAGACATATTGTAAACATTATAAGACTCTATACCGTCTTCCTTGTTGTTCAAAACTCAATACTAGATGTTATCTAGACTCTAGAGAAACCAAATATGCAAACCAAATTAGCAAGCTCTAAGTGTTTCTTCATTAATGGGTGCAAAGTATATGATGCAAGAGCTTAAACATGAGCACAACAATTGCCAAGTATCAAATTATCCAAGACATTTTAGAGTTACTACATGTAGCATTTTCCAATTCCAACCATATAACAATTTAACGAAGAAGAAACTTCGCCATGAATACTATGAGTAGAGCCTAAGGACATACTTGTCCATATGCTACAGCGGAGCGTGTCTCTCTCCCATAAAGTGAACGCTAGAATCCATTTTATTCAAACAAAACAAAAACAAAAACAAACCGACGCTCCAAGCAAAGTGCATAAGATGTGACGGAATAAAAATATAGTTTCAGGGGAGGAACCTGATAATGTTGTCGATGAAAAAGGGGATGCCTTGGGCATCCCCAAGCTTAGACGCTTGAGTCTTCTTAGAATACGCAGGGGTGCACCACCGGGGCATCCCCAAGCTTAGAGCTTTCACTCTCCTTGATCATATTGCATCATACTCCTCTCTTGATCCTTGAAAACTTCCTCCACACCAAACTCGAAACAACTCATTAGAGGGTTAGTGCACAATAAAAATTAACATGTTCAGAGGTGACACAATCATTCTTAACACTTCTGGACATTGCACAAAGCTACTGGACATTAATGGATCAAAGAAATTCATCCAATATAGCAAAAGAGGCAATGCGAAATAAAAGGCAGAATCTGTCAAAACAGAACAGTCCGTAAAGATGGATTTTATTAGGCCACCAGACTTGCTCAAATGAAAATGCTCAAATTGAATGAAATTTGCGTACATATCTGAGGATCATGCACGTAAATTGGCTTAATTTTCTGAGCTACCTACAGGGAGGTAGACCCAGATTCGTGACAGCAAAGAAATCTGGAACTGCGCAGTAATCCAAATCTAGTACTTACTTTACTATCAAAACTTTACTTGGCACAACGAAACATAAAACTAAGATAAGGAGAGGTTGCTACAGTAGTAAACAACTTCCAAGACTCAAATATAAAACAAAAATGCTGTAGTAAAAACATGGGTTGTCTCCCATAAGCGCTTTTCTTTAACGCCTTTCAGCTAGGCGCAGAAAGTGTGACTCAAGTGTTATCGAAGGGTGGTGCACCTACAGCGGGGTTTGGAGTTTTCTCAACCATGCACAGTATATTGGATACATAAGTTTCAGCGTCTCCCTTCTCATTAGTCTTGGGCTTGCTACTCTCATCGAACAAATTTTCCGGAACAAGCCAAGCATAGTTATGTTCTAGTGCATCATTCATAGCTAGGAGTTTACACGGTATTGGTGCTTTGATCTCCCCACCATCATTAGTATTATTAGTGTACCTTATTCTATCCATGTCCATTTTTTCAAGGAGACCAACAAAATTAGTATGAGAACCAAGCATATTAAATTTAGCAAAGACCTTTCTAGCCTCTCTTGCTAGACCACCAAATTCTCTAAGAAGGGTTTCTAAAACAAAATCTTTCTTTTCCCCCTCTTCCAAATCACCAAGTGTAAGAAACATGTGTTGGATTATAGGATCGAGATTAACAAATTTAGTTTCCAACATGTGAACTAAAGCAGCAGCAATAATTTCATAAGTAGGAGCAAGTTCTACCAAGTGTCTATCTTCAAAATCTTCAACGGTACTAACATGACCGAAGAATTCTTCTATATTGTTTCTCCCAATGATAGACCCGCGTCCTACCGGTATGTTTTTTGTGGTAAAATTAAAAGGAAACATGATGAATCAAGTAAAGTAAATGCAAGTAACTAATTTTTTTGTGTTTTTGATATAGAGTGCAAGACAGTAAATAAAGTAAAACTAGCAACTAATTTTTTTGTGTTTTGATATAAGTGCAGCAAACAAAGTAGTAAATAAAATAAAACAAGACAAAAACAAAGTAAAGAGATTGAGAAGTGGAGACTCCCCTTGCAGCGTGTCTTGATCTCCCCGGCAACGGCGCCAGAAAAAGAGCTTGATGGCGTGTAACTCACACGTTCGTTGGGAACCCCAAGAGGAAGGTATGATGCGCACAGCAACCAAGTTTTCCCTCAGAAAGAAAACCAAGGTTTATCGAACCAGGAGGAGCCAAGAAGCACGTTGAAGGTTGATGGCGGCGGGATGTAGTGCAGCGCAACACCAGGGATTCCGGCGCCAACGTGGAACCTGCACAACACAACCTTAGAACTTTCTGTCACTGTCCCAGGTGTCAATGCAGGCATGAACCCACTATCGAGCATAAATACTCCCTCTTGGAGTTAAGAGCAAAAACTTGGCCAGAGCCTCTACTAATAACGGAGAGCATGCAAGATCATAAACAACACATATGCAATAACTTGATAATTAACATAACATGGTATTCTCTATCCATCGGATCCCGACAAACACAACATAGAGTATTACGGATAGATGATCTTGATCATGTTAGGCAGCTCACAAGATCCAACAATGAAGCACAATGAGGAGAAGACAACCATCTAGCTACCGCTATGGACCCATAGTCCAGGGGTGAACTACTCACTCATCACTCCGGAGGCGACCATGGCGGTGAAGAGTCCTCCGGGAGATGAATCCCCTCTCCGGCAGGGTGCCGGAGGAGATCTCCGAAACCCCCGAGATGGGATTGGCGGCGGCGGCGTCTCCGGAAGGTTTTCCGTATCGTGGTTCTTCGCATCGGGGGTTTCGCGACGGAGGCTTTAAGTAGGCGGAAGGGCGAGTCGGAGGGCCGACGAGGGGCCCACACCATAGGGCGGCGCGGGCCCCCTTGGCCGCGCGGCCCTATGGTGGCGGCGCCTCGTCGTCCCACTTCGTATCCCTTTCGGTCTTCTGGAAGGTTCGTGGCAAAATAGGCCCCTGGGTCTTGATTTCGTCCAATTCCGAGAATATTTCGTTACTAGAATTTCTGAAACCAAAAACAGCGTAAAACAAGAATCGGCACTTCGGCATCTTGTTAATAGGTTAGTTCCAGAAAATGCACGAATATGACATAAAGTGTGCATAAAACATGTAGGTATCATCAATAATATGGCATGGAACATAAGAAATTATCGATACGTCGGAGACGTATCAGGGACGAAGGCATACTCCGGTTTTGCCAGAACCGAGTACGCAAGATGAAGTCGAGGAAGGCGAGGCGTCGATCCGAGCTTGCCAGGCCCGGGGACGCGTCGGGGATGAAGGCACGCGGCGGTGTTGCCAGCACCATGCATGCGTAGTACGGGACCAGTACGCGCGCCATGTCGGAGTAGACTAGCAGAGGAAGACTCAACGACGGTTGTCGGAGTAGAGTAGCAGGTGTCGTAGTCGGGGAAGATGCGAGGATGCTGGCGGCGGAGATGTAGTGGACGAAGACGTAGAAGACGGCGGTCGCAGCAGTGGCCTGGAGTGGTCATGCTTGACGCCTAGATGGGCATTGCGGTGGTCGGCGAGCCCAGCGCGACCTGGAGTGGTTGGCGAGCCCAGCGGCGACCTGGGGTGGAGGCGCGTCGGCGGTACACGAAGTTGGCGAGGAAGACCCGGCGGCGTGACGAAGACCATGCGCGAATGGAGGCAACCCGCGCCGAAGGGGCGGCGCTGTGGTGGCCTCGAACGTCGATGCACGGGGGACAACGAAGGTGACCGCGTGCGGTGATGCCACGGCCCGAGGGGCCGGCGTAGCTGCAGGGCGCGAGTCGGTGCAGCGGCGGGAGACCTCCAGCGACGTACACGCCTCGGAAGGCGCGTCGAAAGCCGGTAGCATGGACCAAAGGCCGCGGCGCTGCGGCCCGAAGGGGCGACGCAGCGGCAACCCGATGCTCGATCGGTGGTAGGTGCGTGCTTGGGGACGTGCTTGGCATAGACGTGCGCGGGGTCGGTTGATCAGACCGACGGTGACGCTACACGTGCCATGGCGTGGACGACGCGCCGCAGATCAGAGTCATTGGCGACGTTGTCGGTGATGTCCTAGGCGATGACGGCGAAGGCGAACCAGCGATGAAGACCGTGCAGGCGAAACAGCCTGTTGCGTCGCAAGTAGGGGCGCCCCGTGTGCGGCACGTCCGGCTGTGCCGTGCGGTTGATGGCCGGTGCAGGTCGATGCCGTTGTCGGAGTAGAGGCGCAAGTGGACGATGGCGATAGGCGACTCAATTCGATCTATGATCGGTAAATCAAAAAAGAAGACGCCGGTCGAGTGAACGGCGGGCAGAAAAGAAAACCGATCTAAAAATCGAAAAAAAAACACGAGGGCAGCCGATCAACCGGTCGGCGAACGAACCCTCATACGGGTTGCGCGGCCCCTGGAGTAGATCATGGAGATTGACCTCCCGGGGGCGGCGCGACGCGGAAACTTGCGGCGGCTAGGTCAAGGAGCTTGCCGCTCTGATACCATGTTGAAGGATAGAGGGATATGCAGAATATGATGGATGTTGTATTGAGCCTCTCGGGCGAGTATATATAGTGGTACAGACTTGGAGGCTAAGATAGCTCTCCTAGAGATATGGTAGGTAGAGATTACAAATCCTAGACTACCTAATATACCTATACCAAATATATCTCTAACAGGTGTATCCCCTCTACCAGGGTGCTCCCTTCTCCACCGCTGCAATGGTGGTGGAGGAGGCACCTGGCGGCCGGCGGCGGCACCCCCGTGTCGCCTAGTATTACCAACGTGGGGTGATCAGGTCTGTGTCGCTTAGAACAGTAGTGTGCCACACGAACTATATCTGAACATTTTTAAACCAGCTTACGATTACATGTTGCATAGAAGAAGAGAAGAGCAAATACCTGTAACCTTGCTGCTCTACGCATCTAATTTGCCCAGTCTTTTTTTTTTTAAAAAAAAAGTGCTCAGTCTCTACATCAAAACGATACGTTATTTGGAATCTCACGGCAAGTGGGCATTACTCCGCTAAATCGGCTTATGAGGTGCAATTCATCGGCTCCGTCGCTTCCTATCTTCACAAGTCGGTTTGGAAGACTTGGGCACCTCCCAAAACCAAATTCTTTGCCTGGCTACTTGCCCAAAACCGCATCTGGACAGCCGACCGCCTACAAAAGCGTGGGTGGCCAAATTGCGGTCTTTGCCCCCTATGCAAGCAAACTTTTGAGACGGCGGCGCACCTCTTCATCCATTGTAGGTTCACTACGCGTCTTTGGGACAAAGTGGCGGAGTGGTTGCACAACACGGACATTACCCCCAATGGGTGGACCGGCCTATCCATCGAGCTTTGGTGGCGCAACATGACAAGACCTCACTTGCCCAACCGCAAAGCCATCTCTTCGCTAGCTCTTCTTGTCACTTGGGAGATTTGGAATGAGCGCAACGCAAGGGTTTTCAACAACAAGTATGCCAACCATGATGTAATTCTAGATAAGATTAAGAGAGAGGCCCGCTTGTGGGTTTTAGCCGGCGCTAAACGGTTGGGTCAAATCATGCCGCGAGAGTAGTCTCTTGTACTCTTCTTTTGTTCGGACTTTCTTGTCAAACTCTTCTTCTTAATTAATCGAATGGGGCAAAGCTTTTGCCCCTGTTTCAAAAAAAAAAAAAAAAAACGATACGTTATTTATTGCATAGTTTTAGTATCCAGTGGAAGGAACGAGAGAAACTGTGAACCGAGATGAGAAACTGCGAACCAGAATCCGGGTGACTGATCACGGTATTGTTTCAATAAAGGAAACATTAGGTTTTTTTTAAAGAGGAACATTAGATTTTTTTAGTTAACTTTAACAACGATTTGCCTAGCTAGAAGGAAAGAACCACAAAAAAAAGTGACCGAAAAAGACATTACTTTGGCAGGTGCAAAGCTTAGTTTCCACTTGCACATCACGGTCCAAACGGGTATACGAACGTATAGTATATCAGTTAAATTACCTTGGTGAAACTCAACTAGGATTTCTGTCTCTGGTGGCTGCCTTATCTGTCGACGCTAGAAGAATCTACTTTCAACCGAAAGGAAACAGCCAAGCGATGCCGGCCATCAGGAGAGGATAACTCCTGCGATGCAACATCGACCATTTTACTGAACTGAGGTGACCTTTCAGTTCATGCTAGATCCTGTCATCCTGGTGTTAGTCTCTGGTGATCGTATTGTCTTGTAAACCCAACAGATGGTGAAATTGTACATCCACTCTACTGAACTGATCATGGTGGGTCACTGACTAACTGTGTACCGGACGTACGGGAGACACGGCGATCGACCTGAAATATTGACCCACAGTCGATGGATAGGAGCAGGGCTGGGTTGGTACCCAATCCTAATATTTATTAATTCCTGACTAGGAGAGGAACCCTCCTGGCCAGCTACTAATTTATAATTAGATGGCCGTGATCCTCCTCTCGACGACAGTCTCTATTGGATTAGATTAAGCTACATAAGTTCTCCATTAAACAATTGGTACTTGAACTGGGGCCCTTGGAATTGACGAAGATACAACTGGGCAACTAACCCGCAAAAAAAAAAAAAACTGGGCAACTACCTCTCCAACACCTCAGCTTGTTGATCCTACGTAGTACTAATCAGCTTCTGGTTGAACACTTTGTAAAATAAAAATAAAAATAAAACTTCTGGTTGAACACGTGTAAGCCGATAGGCAAAGCAGCATATTCCAAGAGAACCAACATTTTGTCACTAGACAAAGCTTCCTATTCTTGTTTGAGGAATCAAAACTTCGTGAACTGTTTTGTCACTTGAGGTGGTGATGGAGGTCACCATGAGCCACAAGTCTCCCCTGGAATAGATGATTATGAGACAGATCATGTGTGCAAAAGAACCAACCGGTTAATCCTTTAGTGCAGTCGTCATGAAGATATGAATAAAATACCTCTTTGTTTTAGCGAACGACCTAATTGTATTAATTTACTAAACAAATAATGTCATATAAGCTGCAATACAGGATCAAATATGAAATGAAAAGCTTTACTCGAGCATGAATCCAACAATTTTACGACAAACGCTTAACCCACCGCTTGTTGGAAAATGATGGTGAAAGTTAGCCCATCAAATGTTGGTAAGCCATGTATTGTGAAGAGCTAAAGTTAAATAAAAATTCTTCGAACATTTGTACTCGTAGCTCAACTTTTGGAATCCAGTTGTTTCACCGTGGTTTCGGTGGCCAACTTGCACAAGATGAACTAAGCTTAAAACAGTTTAGAAGCCACACGAGCTGGTTGTTCTCATGTGCATGACCTCTAGGCAATCTCTAATCTTTCGATGGAAAAAGGTTGTTCCGTGGATTAAAGTTGACTATTAATTCAACATTTATGTTGTTTTGGCAACCTTGAATAAAGTATATCATTTTTTTTTTGTTTTCGGGGGTTTACCTAGTTTTATGGTTTGGGGGTCTATGAAAGCACAAACATATATATTTATTGTATATATGGATCTTGCTCCTTCCTTTGATGAATATGCTTTTTTTACTCCACTTCGTTATTATATCTACCTATATTATATACTCTCCTGTTTGAGTATTTTTTTGGGAAATGATCGTCTTCCCCATATGCACCGAGCCATTCTTAGGGCCGTTCACGCAACTTGCACACAATATCATGTCTTCATGCGCAGTTCCTTTTTTTTTACTTTGCGAATTCCAAAGCATGCCATTGTTTCTTTTCTTTTGCCATCGTATACCTAGCTGTTGATCGAACGCAGTTAGCTAGCAAGCTACTAGTCTACTACTTGCAGACGTGCACTCCAACATGAAGCAACATAACAAGGAGGAGTTGATCCAAAAAGAATACAAAAATACTCGGCTGCTACTGAATGATCCGTGAGGGCGTTGACATCATTATTTCGTCCAAACAACACAATGGGATATACGAATATACCTACATATATATGGACGCGTCATTTTCTGATGCCTACCTGCCTATCGTTGCATCACGCCAGTTTTGGCAAGTCGATCATGCACATGATTGGTTGGTACGTAGCATAGCAGAAGCAAGCAAGACAAGCCCCACTTTTCCTTTGCCCATTTCATCTTCTGCATTTTGTTATCTTTCGTGCTGTGACTACCCGTCACAGTATCCCCGGTGATTGATCTGTAATCAAGTAAGTGTTGTATATTTGCATACGTGGAGATATATATATACATACATACATACCTAGCAGTCGGAAATCGGCATCACGTGGAATAATCAAGTGTTCATACCTGCTGTCGTGTCAACTGTGTATATACTCGTGTGCTGTTGTTGCGAAAAAAATGTAAGTTAGGTATATACAACGCTATCTGTTTGAATTAACTTTGCTCCAGCAAGAGAATTATACTCCAGCAGTCTGGATCACAATGTAGGTCGTTTTAGAATCCATCTAGCTTTTTTCGGTAAAGGGCAGTATGTTAATATCAAGAAGGAATGGTATCCAAGCACGTGTCAAGGTGAAGTGATCAAGACACGCAGCAAAAGCCAACGACATCAACATTCACACAAGATGACATATGGGTTGTGGGAAAGGTCCTCCAACAACAACGCCTTTGAGAAGGAAGGGACACACAAGTGGCGCCGTTGCCGGATCCAGTCAGTGAAGACTAGATCCTGGTTTTCACCCTGGAAAGGAGGTACGAGCAATCCATGCGATGCCTTCAACAAGATGACAATGTCTAAGCACCACCATTGTTAGGACCCACCACTAAAGGCCAGATCAATAGGGTATTCACCCCGGAGCTTAATACCCGGTACCTAGAAAGCACCACCAAATCTCAGACACCTTGTGTTTCTGCTTCCACCAAGCCACCTCCTTCGAACCTTCTAACCTTGACAAAGTTGAACACCAATTAAATTGGCTGCCCTTTTAGGGATCATTGCAGTAAAGATGTTCAAAGGCCAATGCAAGTCTTCAATCGGCAAGCACACACCATGGATAAGTGTTATGGGAACACCTACTCAATCCATGGCATAATTCACACCATGAACAACTTTGACCGCAGACCAGAAGGGTGCATTGGATGCAGAGGCTGGGGCTATGCTTCCATTTCGGAAAAAAGACCAGCAGGGTGGAAGAAACTAAATGGCTACGCAAAATCCTCCTTACTATGAAGATGATAATCAAGCAGTAGAACAAATAATGCCACCGGAGGTGGACGACCCAGAAAAAAGGATTTACTGGGGCACTGAGTTTAACTTGGGACACTTCTTTTCTGGTGGCTACCCCCAACACGATGAGGATGAGATAAAATTCGACCAGCCGAAATGTAACAAAATACCGATCATGTCTTTTACAGTGATAGTAACTGAGACTTTTTTCTTGTGTGGGGATACTGGCCATAAGTTAATACATCCATATACTCTTTTATAAATACTAATATTGTCTAACAAAAAAAAACATAGAGACTCAAAATCGCTAATACCATATTTTCTGTCGTTAGTTCATCTAGCGCCCACCCATGCACAAGTTCGCTGTGTTTTTTTTTGAGGAAACACACGGCACTTTATTGATCAAACTAAATCATTACAAAGTATCCCCTGGATGCACTCAGGGGCGACAAAACGATAGCTAACAGAACCAAATGTGTCTGAACGACGAGCTAAAATATGTGCCGATTCATTTCGCTTACGAGGGACATGGAAGAAGGAGTACGAGCTAAACATCGCAGCTTCCTTTTTAATGTCCTGAATGACCACTCCCAAGAATGAACGATCAAGGGTGGAACTGTTGATGCGGTTCACCACAGAAAGGCAGTCCGTTGCCAACATGATCTTGTCATAGCCTTCCTCCCGAGTGAGAGCCAATGCACGCCTAATGGCAAGTGCTTCTGCAAGTTCTGGCGCCGTGACATCCTGTATGAGCTCACTGCAAGCAGCCAAGCATTCACCGATGTGGTTCCGAATCACGACGCCTACTCCCATTCGCTTGATAGACGAGAACAAAGCTGCGTCCACGTTCACCAAAACCTTGTCTGCCGGCGGTGGAGTCCATTTATCCTCTGAAATGCTGGATTCACACCTGTTGGAAGACGCCGGTTTGCGCAGATGCAGTTCGATCATGTCAGTATATGCCTTGATTTGCTCGGCTAAGGCTCTAGGGTGTTTCATATTATCACCATTTCGTACCCCATTCCTCGTTTCCCAAAGAAACCAGAAAGCCACAGCCAGCAATGTTAAATCCCGAGCCGCAGATCTAGATAAGAACTCCAAGTTCGCTGTGTTGTGTATGTCCATGTGCATTCTATTCGGGTGGTTGCAGTTTGCAAAAATTAATGGTGGCCACAATCCAGCAACCAACCACTGTGCAAGTGTGATGATGGTGACACAAGGATTACCTTCTAGGTAGGCAGGCAGGTGCAAGCAACGCTAGCTCCAATCACAACGCTTACTCCCAACCGTGTTTGTTGTAGTTGTTGCAATTACGTTGGAGTTGTTTCATAATTTTTTCATCTGCTCTCTACCTTTGGTCTAACAAATGCACACAGGCGTACTTGTCAAATTCCGTTGGTGTTAACTAATTACTCTAATGAGCAATCAGACCATTATACTTATTCTCATATATAACATTCCATCATGAATGTACAACAGTAGTTTTTTGTTTTGTTTTCAAATCCACTTGTGCTTCCGGAGAAGAAAAAAAGTGTATGGTCATGGTGAGTGAGTAGGTCGTGGTGATTCCTTCATCACAATTCTGTATGCCCAATGATGTCGATATGATTGCTATAGCTTGAGGTGGTTCAAGTATTTGTTTGTGTGCCCTTATATATGATAGTAGTAGGCCCAGGCCCACGGGAGTGTGGCCCGTACAGCCGCACAAGCCCCGAATTTTTTGGGGCCTAAAATTTCGAAATGGGTCCTTCATATAGACTATTGACTTTTACTTCAGCTATAGATAACAAAACCAGCTCAACCAAGGTGGTTACGCATAAAGCGCGCTAGATTGGTAACTTGGAAGGTTGCAATTTCAATTCCTGCTAGCAGTGCCTTTTATTACTTTATTTTCTTTGTTTTTTTCTATTCAAATTTATGCCTATGATACAAATATATGGTTATTCATTTTATTAGCATTAAATATTAAAAATCTGCATTTATAAATTACACTATGCCTACTTTTGAAATAAATTCCTAGTTTAAGTTTTAAGCATGTCAGAAACTTTGTAATGCGATATCTTGACTTCTCATATTTAAATTAAATAATTAATCACCACGCAAAAAATTACTACATTTTTAACTTATAGAGATTGAGGTCAATTTAACAAAGTAATATTGTATTTCTCTTGTGGGGATAGTTCTCATAATAGGCTTATTTTTATACATATACTTCTTGGGATAACTTTAATTACATGCATCAAAACCATTTGATTGAGGTAAATTTGATAGGGCCCCATTTTTAAGATAATCTTATACTGAAAATTTTAGGTTGTTTTTTTAGGACCATTTGGTAGAGTTGGGGTTTTAAACCATATATTCCTTTTAAAACTATTTTAAAGATAATCTTATCGTGAGTTTAAAACATTCATGCTAGCAGTGCCTTTTGTTACTTTATTTTCTTTGTTTTTAATTCAAATTGATGCCTATGATACAAATATCTGGCTATTCATTAAATATTAAAACTCTGCATTTATAAATTACACTATGCCTACTTTTGAAATAAATTCCTAGTTTAAGTTTTAAGCATGTCAAAAACTTTGTAATGCGATATCTTGACTTCTCATATTTAAATTAAATAATTAATTGCCACACAAAAAATTACTACGTTTTTAGCTTATAGGGATTGAGGTCAATTTAACAAAGTAATATTGTATTTCTCTTGTGGGGATAGTTCTTATAATAGGCTTATTTGTACACATATACTTCTTGGGATAACTTTAATTACATGCATCAAAACCATTTGATTGAGGTAAATTTGACAGGGCCCCATTTTTCAGATAATCCTATACTGAAAATTTTATGTAGGTTTTTTTAGGACCATTGGTCAAGTTGGGGTTCTAAACCATATGTTCCTTTTAAAACTATTTTAAATATAATCTTATCGTGAGTTTAAAACATACGGGCTTCAAGAGTAATTTTTTTAGTTTAAACATCCATTTAAGACATATATATGTTATAATTTATGTTTTTCAAGTGAGAAAGGGCCCCATCTTAAAGTTTCACACATGACCTCGAATTTTGCTGGCCGTGCCCTGGATAGTAGTAACCTCAAATTGCAGAGAAGACGTCTGATCACACCGAGTCACCCTAAGGCGAGGCAAGCCGGAATCACACATCCGGTCCATCATGTCCTCGCGGCACACCTCATGCACATGCTCTAGAAGCAGTTACCACCATTGTGCCATCGACCCACTAAGAGTAGAGATCCACATAAACCTCGCCATGCTTGCCATCGACGCCACCACGAAACCAAACAACACCACCACCCTACATGTGTCCATCATCACACGCCCTCGCAAAGATTCCACTGGGCCACGCCACCGAGACCAGTTGTTTTCAATGCCGAAGAAAATGATGCTTCCAACCAGCTGCTCCAAAAGTGATGCCTCTCGGAGGGCCAGAAAATGGCGTTGCACACCACCATCGTCCGATCTTAGATACCTAGATCTAGGGTTTCCTTCAGAGCAGCCCATGCAAGAACACAAGAGCTACAAAAATGATGCCTTCGACAAGGTAATGACGCAAAGACATAGCCGTCGTCCTCCACGACCGAAGTCGGCTCAATACTTACCAGCAACAGTATCTCTGTAAACCCATAACCAACTAGGTCGGCCCAACCGCGAGGTTGGTGCCACCAACATCATCTGAAACAACCGTCGTTTCTTCTAGAGCCCTACAAGGACCATCCCCAACAACACCACATCCACCAACCGTCCTGCTAGGCAAATGAGAACAGAAGGACAGAGGTGTCCTCATAGCAGTGCCCGCAGTGGTGGAGACCGGGTTCTAGCAAGGCGGCCAACCTCCATGCTACCGTGCGAGGGGATGCACGAACAGATCCTAACCGCCCCCATCACCGGTTCCGCGGATGAGCTTTGATTTTTTTAGCAAACGACCTAATCTTATTTGTTGAATACAAAAATTCAAAACAACAAACTAGACCAAACATGACCAAAAAAGAGCTTTGTATGAAAAATGGTATTTTGAAGTGGTTGTCTTTATCTTAACTTTTTGCAACTCAGTGTTTATCCATGCTCCTGTAAAAAAAAATTAAGAACCAAATTTGCACAATATAGACCAACCTCAAAAGTTTTGAAAACTTGGGTGAGCTGGTGGTTGTCATGTGGTGGATGATGACGGGTTATTATATGTCATCCTTTCTTCTTTGCCTTTTATGTTTGTTGAGTATTTTTATCCAGTCTTTTATGTTGTTTTGATATCTTCTGCAATAAACTTATGCGATGTGCATAAGATTTTTCTCGATGATAGAATCAAACTCCTAATCTAAGAAAATGGGATAATTTCTTCCTTTTTTGCATGTGATAATCTTCTAGTCCAAGTAAGAAATGCTATTTCAGAAAGCAAAGGAATAGAAAGATATATCATATGACCTCGAAACAGTTGACATACAAAGTCGTGTCCAGTTATTTAGACATGTAAATAAGTCATTGCAAAACATTGTTCTCAAATGAGAGATGATTGGCAAGGAGTACATCGTCACCAACCATGCACAACCTTTCACCCTGTTATTATGGATCTTGCTCCTTCCTTTCTCGAATGTTTTATAGGCCATATAATTCTAGTTAAATGTTGGAGTATATATATTTCTTCCCGTATGTACCAAAGCCGTATTTAGGACCGTCTATGCTACTCGATCGTACAATACAATGTCTTCATGCGCAGTTTCATTTTTGTGTGACCTATATGGCCAGTTCCTTTTTGTTATTCAAAGCTTGCTAATTTTCTTTAATAATTGGTATACGGTATATGTATACCTACCTCCTGATCTACTGCCGTTGCTTCCACGAAAACTACTCTGGCTATTCTATTACTTGCAGACGTGCACTCCAACACAAAACACGCAACAAATATTATAAAAAAACACGTCTGCTACAGAGCACTATGTGAAGGCGTTGACTCTGTTTTTCTTCTTCTTCTTCCAAACAACACACTGGGCTATACAAATGTACCTATACATGTCCATGTGCATGCATATACAGCAGATACCTGGAGAAAAATAATGTAATCTGTCCTTTTCTGGTGACTACCTACCTATCGTTTATTACATGCCAGGTAGCTAGTTTTAGGCAAGCTGAATAGTCGATCATGCACCTGATCGTTAGGTAACATAGCAGAAGCAATAAAAAAGCACCACGTTGCCTATGCCCATTCCATCTCTACATTTTGTTAGCCACTTATTGGATTAACATATACGGTGTAGATGCGTCACCGTATCAGAAGTTGTTGATCCGTACTTAAGAAAGTGTTGCGTATATGAATCTGTATAGTGCTTAATTATATGGGCGGATATATACTTAGCCACCGGAAATCGGCATCCTGTGGGATAATCAAGTGTTCATACTTCTTATCCTGTTCGATTGAGTGGTATATTTATACTCCATGCTGTCTGGATTAGGAGAACAATAATAAGGACCCACATCCAACCGTAATCATGTGGAATTGACTATGCCTTATCATGGAATTATATTCCGAGGGTCGAAATCACAACAAAGGTTGTGTAAGAAAACATGTGGCTATACATTTGTTGGCTTGACCATTAAACAATACCGGAAAAATGCCGTGTTCCCGTGCTCTAACAACAACCACTGTCATTTTATTTCTGAAAAGGAGGTTAAGATCCTGGCATCTGCATCGAAGAGCAGCCCCACTGTCATATATATGAAGCTGTTTTTTTTATCTCTCGGCTCACATATTATCGCGAGCCTCTGATATTGGTAACAAAACGGTGAGGAGGAGTAACCGAGTCAGATTTAAAAATACCAAATGTCAATGAATAATCTTAAAGGTATTACTTGGAATAGTGAGGGGTTTAAGGATCCGGGGAAACATTTCTTTGTAAAGGAATCGATTAGGGAGTATGACATGGATTTTATAGCGTTGCTTGAGACTGGAAGATCTAATTTTGCGGTACCTTTCCTTAGTGATCTAGCAGCGGGTAAGGAGTTCACGTGGTTTTGTTTGCCGCCACTTGGGAGATCTGGTGGAATTCTTGTTAGGATTAACACGGCTACTTTGGTGGTCAATAGGGTAGATAGTGGAGACTATTGTGTCAAGTTGTCTATTACTTCAAAAAAAGATGGTTTTGAATGGTTACTTGTGCCGGTGTATGGGGCGACACAAGATAAAAATAAGTATGAGTTCCTTGCAGAATTAGTCAGGACTTGTGAATCTGAAACGATACCGATGTTATTAGCCGGGGATATCAGTATTTTGAGAAAACCTAAGGATAAAATTAATGCTAAATTTAATCCCCGTTGGCCTTCTATTTTTAATGCGATCATTGAGAATCTAAACTTAAGAGAAATTGCTATGTCTGGGCGCCAATTTACATGGGCAAGTAGAAGAGAAACTCCTACATACGAAAAACTGGATAGGGTGTTAGCGAGTGTTGAATGGGAACAAAAATTCCCTTTGGTCACGGTCCGGGCCTTGTCTCGCTCTGGATCTAACCACATCCCGCTTTTAATTGATGCGGGGATTCATGCACATATAGGTAATAAGCCGCGCTTCTCATTTGAGTTAGCTTGGTTAGAACATGAGGGGTTTTATGAACTCATTGCATATGAATGGGCGGCGGGTCCTCTTGGGAAAACTCCGATTCAAACTTGGCAGAATAAGATTAGGCATTTGCGCAAATTCTTACGGGGTTGGGAAAAAAATTAAGTAGAAAATATAAGAGGAAGAAGGAAAGTCTATTGAACATTATAGACACTTTGGATATTAAAGCTGAAACAGTGCCGCTATCTTTTGTGGAGCGCACTGAGTTAAAACAAGCTAATGAAAAATTGAATAAGCTCAGATCAGAGGAAGAGATTAAGTGGGCGCAAAGGGCTAAAGTAAAATATATTCAGGAAGGGGGTGATAATACCAAATATTTCACCTAATAGCGAATGGTAAGCATAGGAAAAATAAGATCTATCAACTTGAGCAAGATGAGGGGACTATCGTTGGGGATGACAATATACGAGTTTATATTTTGGAGTATTGTAAAAAATTATTTGGTAACCCAGAGCCTAGTTCCGTTTCTTTGGATGAAGGTAGAATTGCAGATATTCCGCAATTGTCGGCGGATGAGAATATAGTGTTAATTGCGAATTTCTCAATGGAGGAGATTCACGATGCTATTTTTCAAATGGAACATAATAAATCACCTGGACCCGATGGTTTCCCTGAGGAGTTTTACCAACATTTTGGGGGGGGGTAATTAAATATGATCGGATGACACTATTTGAGAGTTTTCAGAACGGAGAGTTTCCCTTGTATAAATTGAATTTTGGGGTGATCACGTTGCTGCCTAAAAAGGAAAATGCAACACAAATACATCAATATAGGCTGATATGCCTGCTT
Source organism: Lolium rigidum (assembly GCF_022539505.1). Lineage (NCBI taxonomy): Eukaryota > Viridiplantae > Streptophyta > Magnoliopsida > Poales > Poaceae > Lolium > Lolium rigidum. Next base: position 246,249,832 of record NC_061512.1, on the reverse strand, counting down.
AATGTGAGTTTTAAGTTTTTTACTAAAGTGGCGACAAATCGAATTTCTGAAGTAGCACAGAAAGTGATTAGACCAACGCAGACGGCTCTTATCCCTGGTAGACACATTCTAGAAGGAGTAGTTGTTCTCCATGAGACAATACATGAAATGCATAGAAAGAAACTTGATGGGGGTGCTTTTAAAGATTGATTTTGAAAAGGCGTATGATAAGGTTAATCTGCAGCAAGTTCTACGTATGAAGGGATTTGATCCTATTTGGTGCGATAGAATAAAGCAATTTGTGCAGGGGGAGTGTTGGTATAAGATTTAATGATGTTATAGGCCATAATTTCCAAACCAGGAAAGGACTACGCCAGGGGGACCCCTTATCTCCGATTATTTTTAACATTGTCGCTGATATGTTAGCGATTCTTATTGCTAGGGCTAAGGATGACGGTAAAGTGGGGAGTTTGTTGCCTCATTTGATTGATGGGGGAATCTCCATTTTACAATATGCGGATGATACAATTATGTTTTTGGAACATGATATTGATAAGGCTATTAATATGAAATTAATATTATGTATTTTTGAACAGCTATCGGGGTTAAAGATTAATTTTCACAAGAGTGAATTTTTTAGCTTTGGTAAGGCAAAGGATATGGAGGACTAGATATATTTTTGGGTGCGAGTCTGGAACCTTACCGTTAAAATACTTGGGAATTTCGGTACACTATAGCACACTACGGAATGCGGAGTGGAACCCTATTGAAAACCGGTTTGCGTCCAAATTGGGGTGTTGGAGGAGTAAAATGTTATCTTATGGAGATAGCTTGATTCTTATTAATTCGGTCCTTACTAGTCTTCCTATGTTTATGCTCTCCTTCTTAGAAATACCAGTTGGGGTTAGAAAAAGGTTAGACTATTATAGATCCAACTTTTTCTGGCAATCAGATGAACACAAAAGGAAATATAGACTATCTAAATGGAATATTTTGTGTAGACCGAAAGATCAAGGTGGGGTAGGAATTGAGGTTTTGGAATTGAAAAACAAATGTTTGCTGAGCAAAGGGCTGTTGAAACTTCTCCCAGAGGAGGGTAAGTGGCAGCAGCTCTTATGTAATAAATATCTTAAAAATAAAACGTTGGCACAAGTAGAGGTTAAGCCGACCGATTCACCTTTCTGGAAGAGTCTCATGTATGTTAAAGATGACTTCTTCAAGAGAGGTTTTTTCAGAGTGGGGGATGGAACATCTGTTAGGTTTTGGGAGGATGTGTGGATGGGAGATACTCCTTTGTCTCATCAATATCCGTCATTTTATAACATTGTTCAACATAAGAATGTGTTAGTTTCGACTGTGCTTGCAACTGATCCTATTAATATTTCCTTTAGAAGAGGTTTGAATGACAACAAGTGGGTACAATGGTTAAATTTATGCCAACGACTTATTACAATTAACCTAACATCTGAATTTGATAGGTTTATTTGGAAGCTTACTGATTCGGGTATTTTTTTCAATTAAGTCTATGTATCTTGATTGGATGAATGGGCATGCTATTTATCTTCGTAAATATCTATGGAAGTTAAAGATTCCTTTGAAAATCAAAAAATTTATGTGGTTCATGAGTAATAAGGTGCTATTAACTAAGGATAATCTAGCTAAACGGAAGTGGAAAGGATGTCAAAAGTGTTGTTTTTGTGATTCCACGAAAACTGTTAATCATTTGTTTATTTAGTGCCCTTTTGCGAAGATAATATGGCGTATGATGTACCTTACACATAACATTCCGGCGCCACTAATATTACTAATATGTTTGGTAGATGGCTGAATGGTGTGAAGAAAGATGACAAACAAAAAATTCGCATTGGTGTGTCGGCCATTTGTTGGGCTATTTGGAGGACTATTGGAACTAATTTTTTGCAGGTTATCCGGCGAGCTGCTCATTCAATCCAGCAATGGATTTTCCTTCTCCCGGTGGAGCAGCGGGAGGGTATGGTTATTGGATGCAACCGGATGCTAGTGGTTGCTCAAGACTTCTTTTTCCAGGCTAGTGGGTGGCGGCATCTTAATAGAATAGCAAATGCATAGCTTTTCTGAGTGCCCTATTTTCAGCTGGTTGATTCATGTATCGTCCCTAGCTTTTCCGTGATTGTAATAAGTGATGATGAACCTTTTGTGACTTAATACTTTGTTTAATAAAGCAAGCCGTGTGCACCAATTGATGCAGAGGCTGGGGCTAAGCTCCTTTATCGGAAAAAATGTGTAAATATGTCTCTTCTCCGCCCGACGTTGACCTGCGGTGTTGCTAGTTCGTCGAAGATGACTAAGATGGGAGAGGAAGATGATATTTTCTAAGATCCAGAATCCGATTAGAAGAAAAGAATAAATTAAACAAAATCTAGATACATATTTATATATATTTTTCTTGAAATTGAGAATACTCCCTCCGTTCTACAAAGGATGTCTTAAATTTATCTAAATTTGAATGTATCATTTAGATAAAGTTGGGACATCTTTTGTAAGACGGAGAGAGTATTAAAGACGAGAGTGGCAATATTCAAAACAAGTTGAAAGACCGTTCTAACTCATAGGAGCATATGAACCTTGAAAAAATAATAAAATTATAAAAAGTACATCTAAAATTCATAACCATACATGTTTGTTCTCGCGAGTGTGTAAAATGTTCCATGAACAAAAAGCATGAAATTTTTTTCTTCGCAAGGTTGAAAAAATATCATTTGTACATAAATTTTACATGTACGCAAATAACACAATTATTTTATATTTCTTTCCAAGTACCGTATACATTTGGACTGCCACTAGAACGTCATTTCTCTTCACTCGAGCCTATTCTCCTAAGAGCCGTTTTAATACCCGAAAACTCGTACTCCCTCTCTCACAGTTTATTAGGCATACACGTATCCCTAGATCGCAAATTTAATCAAGTTAGCATTACTTATATGTTATAAAAATTATATTATTAGAAAGTTTAGATGTTCTATTTTCTAATGATATAATTTTTGCATTATATAATTTAAATTATATATGTCAAATTGACGACCTAGGGATACGGGGAAGACTAACAAACTGAGAAGGAGGGAGTATCATATTTTCTCGTCGGTTTATATATTTGAGTCCATTGTGTTTTGTGTGTTCTTAATGCATTCTATGCTGGTGGTTCCAAATTTAATGGAGGCCATAATTTAGCATCCATCCAGTGTGCAAGTATGATGATGGTGACATAAGGATCCCCTCTTGGGTAGGTAGACAGGTGCCAACAACGATCCAAGTGGTTGAGCATCACTTCATTTTATTTGCAGCCGTATTTGTTATTCGGTGTTTGTTGTTGTTGTTGACTTGTTGCACGTACTTTGGAGTTGTTTGTTAAATTCTCCCATATGTTCATTGCCGTTGGTCCAACAAATACGCAAGTAGTACAAATACTGCATTATGATACTATTGTGATAAGCAGTAGTACAAACACCGCGCGTATCCATTTTGATTGCATGGACAAGATCAGTGTGTCCTTAACCGATGACTCACACCATTGATTGCGAAACCCAGCGATGTGAACAACGGTTAATTAGCAGCACACATATGCGCCGGCCGTGACAGTATGCCAACAACACCAGCAACCATCCAAATGAGCTGATCGAAAGCAAGGAAATGAACCACAGTAAAATATGCACGGTGGAAAATGGATAGACCAGAGCTGCAGCTGTTTGGACCGGAGATAATCACCCATTCGACCCAGGCAGGAAGAGGGCATTCTCACGTCTGAGAGCGGCAGCCTGTGTACGTACGTGGGCTGTACCGCTCTAGGGCCCGTGCTCTCGAAAGTCTGGAATGAGAATGTGGATCGATTTGGGTTGTTGGCGGAGCCTCCCAAATCATCCACTTACTCAGGAGCACGCAGTACAACATGTGTTGAATGTACTGCTCCATGCACTGTCCGACCTGTGGATTCGTAGAAGTGAACGTTCACACCGGTTAGGGACGTATGTGCTCAGGTTATCTTATTCGTATTCACTTATGTTTCAGTAGACCCTCTTCTAAAATTAAATAAGTTAATGGTTGAGATTGCTTAGTACTCCATTGTAACTAGGGGTATAATGGTTATTGCCAAATTGTTAATTTGTTATAAATGAATAATTAGTGGCGGCTCTTTCCTTCTCGCTCCGGCTGACGACATCGCTTGAGCGACCATCATCATGTTATAAACGCGATAAGAAAATATAAGCGAAGAACAAATAAATAGAAATCAAGGAGATTAACTAGCAAAACTTTAGGTATTTAATTAATTGATATCTTTGTAATATTAATATATTTTCTTTTTTCAAAAAAATAAAATGAGAAACTACGGGCACACAACCAATGACGATGATGGTATTACTTGTTTCATTACTGGAAACATTAGGTTTTGGTTAAATTTGATAGCAATGTGCCTTGCAAGATGGAAAGAAACAAAAGTCATGGAAAAGACATTGCTTTGGCAGGTGGAAAGCTAGTTTCCACTTGGCGGATTTTTCTTTAATAATACAATATTTTTATTTCTTTATAGCCGTAGCATGCGTTTTCAAATATTTTCATTTTTGTGACTCGGTTGGTTAGCTGCTGAAGTTCTAATCGGCCATCAGTTAACCGATTAGTCAGCTACCAGCCGATCGGCCTGCTACCGACCAACGGCTCCTGATGTCCGGCTGATTAGCACACATGCACGTAGCTAGCAGCCAACCACGCTCTACATATGCTAAGTTGGTGTTACTGATTAGCACACATGCACGTACTACTGCATGCATGGTCTGGCTGATTAGCACCTTCAAGTACTAGTACCTCCATGTGCCGGCTGATTATCAACGTAGCTACCCTGGTTGGCCACTAGATGACCGATCGGCACCCTACATGCCGACCAAGTCCTAGATTTGATTTTTTTTGAAATCACATAATATTTGTAAAAATAATTTACAAAATCGTATTATATAAAAAAATTAAACTAGCTAGGGTATGGCTCTCTGCTGGTAAAATCAAACTAGCTAGGGTATGGCTCTCTGCTGGCTAGCTTATCTATCTATGGGTATAATCTACTTTCCAACGTTATGAAACCGATGAGCGATGCTGGCCATCAGGAGGATAATTTTTGTTGATAGCTGCTGTATGGCCGTGCTTTTGATCTTAATTTTGATGTTCCGCATTCGCGTCTTTCAAGCAAGACAAGAGTTAGAGAATAACTAGAAAATCATGCGCCATGATTTAAGACCAATTAATTTTATAAATAAAGGTAACCAATTGGTGCTGAAATTACTCCCTCATGTCCAAAATAAATTGCATATAAAGTTTGGTCAAAGTCGAACTTTGTAAAGTTTAACCATGTATATTGATAATATATTTATAGAAGTGTTATGAAATATATTTCCGTATTACATGTATTTGGTATAGTAGTTCTTTGTATTACTGTCTATATTCTTGATCAAAGTTTGCAATGTTTGATTTGCATGTAAAATTATGCGCATCATAATATGAGCAGAAGGGTGAGGGGTAATTCAACCCACTTAATTAAGCATGGATGGTGATCAATTTGAAGGGACCAATGAAAGGACGGATAATGGATGGATATGACCAGGTCGGGTTGGTAGCCCATCCTCGTTTTTTAATTCATGATTATGGGAGGTTCTGTGCTCTTGAATAGATATCAAATACCCCGGTTCATAGGGCCTAATCTGAAAAAACATTTGTCCCATAATACCTTCCCACTAAGGCCTGCATGCATTTAAGTACAAGTTGTAACCTCCTTCAATTACACCCCACTTTCTCTATTAGATTAGATTAGATTAGATTATATTAGATTAGAGCACTTCTTCATTAAGACAATGACTACTTGGATTGGGCCCTCAGGATCAATGAATATATCTAAGTCGGCAACCTCCCTCTCCCACACCTTAGCTTGTTGATGATACTGCTTATTTCTGGTATATCATTTTCGTCGGTGTTCTAATTGTTGTGATGAGCATGTCCAAGCCAATGTATAAGCAATATTCCAAGAAAACCAACATTTTTCAGAACAGAAAACTTCATATTTTGTTGAGGAATCAAAGCAGCTTCGTAACATCATGTGCCACAATCTCCCATGAAAACATGATAGTGGGATACGATCATGATCCCTGCTCAAGCAATATGAAGGCAGGAACCACACACACCTCTTTTTTTTAGCAAGCAACCGTTTTTATTTTATCAACAACTCAAATTCTTAAAAGTAGTTGTCTCAAACTCCAAGTTAACCTCCACTTTGTCCATGATGACGAGTTTTCCTGCGGAGGCATGGCCCTATAGCATCATAAATATTTTTCATCTTATCTTGGTTAAACTTGTGTTGACCCTTCTTCATTTTTATATATGTTAAGTTGTCTTGCAAATTTCCATATAATATACTTATGGCAATGTGTGTCATCGTCCCGTGCAGGGGTTGCAAATAGATTAAAGCCTCATATATTTATTTTGTACATTATTGCGTGATAATCTCCAATGAAAGCAATAAATATGATATTTCAACAAGGAATTAGAGAAGGAAGAGTGTAAAGAAGTCATTGCACAATATTACTAGTAGAAAACATGGCCTCGGTCCAATGCCCCTGAAAGCTTTAGTCCCGGTTTAAAAACAAACCGAGACCAATGGGGGGCATTAGTCCTAGGTCAAACATCGTAGGCTTTAGTCCCGGTTCGTGGTAGTCTACCTCCGAGGCAAAATCAACCGGGACTAAAGGCTTTCTAGGTTTTTTTTTTTGGCTCCACATGCACCTTCACCCCCCTGCCTTTTTTAGCTTTGTAAAATAAAAAAAAATGATAGAAAAATTTAAAACAAAATCTTTTGAGATTCTTGTATGTTAAGCAACCTATTATTAGGGAAAATTAACAAATTTAAATTTTGACTTTTTTGCAGAAAAAGTTTGGAAAAAGGTAAAACAACTTTTCTGGTTGGAAAAGGATTTTAGAAACAGGGATTCAATCCGAAGCCGTCCATGCGGCGGAGACTTTAGTCCCGGTTTGTATTACAACCGGGGCTAAAGGGGAGGGTCTTTAGTCCCGAATAACTAGTCCCAGTTGCAAAACAGGAACTAAATGCCCTTATCAACTGGGACTAAAGCCTCTTTTTCTACTAGTGTATGAAATTTTTCCCTACAAACGAGATATCATTGGCAAGTACATCATGTCACCAACCGCAACCCTTTCACCCTATTATCATGGATCCTGCTGCTTCCTTTGTTGAGTAGTTGTTGGCGCCAGTTCACTATTTTATCTACAAGTAATTATAATACGGAATATCACATATTGGATTTATTTTGATACACATGAGTTATCAAGAGATAATAGTGCACTACGCCGTGCACAAAGAAAAGACTTGTCTTCCCCATATATGAGTACCGAGCCGTTTTAGGACCGTTAATGTAACTTGTACACAGTATCATGTCTTCATGCTTAGTCCCCTTTCTTTATGACTTATCAATTTCCTTTCTTTTATCCAAAGCATGTCATTTTTGTTTTTGCCTTTGTACACCTAGTTGTTGATCAACTGGCGTCGCTTCGACGAACACTGGTAGCTAGCTAACTAGTCTGCTACGTGCACTCCAGCATAGAGTAACATATACAAAGAAGATAAGAATGTACACGAAAAGTGGAAAAGTCCTAGTTGAACCTAGGTGCACGTGAACACACGTGGGAAATGCATTTTCCAAATGTCAAGAAATTCTGAAATAAAAATAACGGGGTACGTATGCATGTTCCATGTGTGCGTAGAAAGTTTTCACGGAGAAACCACTTTTTTATTTTAGAATCTAAAAAAGACAAAATACGTCACATATATACTGCTATATAGCCCTGCAAAATTTCACTTTTTTGCCGAGGCAAAATAAAAGTTTTTTTCGTCACGAAACTCATGTCCAGGGCACATATTTGAGATCACCTTTGCATTCATTTTGTGTTTCGATTTTTAAAACATGTTTTTACATCACAAACGCACTTTTGAAAAAATGGGTTCACATGCGTCCAGTTCTGAAAAGCCAGTCTCCACAAAAAGTCCACTACTTTTGGCCTGCTCTGCTTTGTGAAGGCGATGACATGCATTACTTTTTCTAACAACCTAGGGGGCTATACGAATATACCTATACCATTACATATATATAAGAAGCTGATACCCATAGAAAAATGATATATATACACATGGTCATTTTCAGGTGCACACCTTGCTACTTACCATTACATCGCCAGTTTCGGGCAAGCCGATCGATCTCACCAGACTGGTAGCTAGGTAGCATAGCACAAGCAACCAAAGGCCAACGTTGCCTCTGCCCATTCCATCTCTACATTTTGTTATGTTTGTCAGCTACTAATTGGACTAAAATACTATTTGGACGCGTCAGAGTATCTGTAGTGGTTGATCTGTAATTAAGAAAGTGTTGCGTATTTGCATATGGATAGTTGTATGTGCAGATAAATACATACTTAGCCATCGAAAATCGCCATCGTGTGGAATAATCAAATAGTGTTCAAACCTTGGTGCCTTGTCGACTGAGTGGTATGTATATATATACCTGTGATTAGGAGATTTATGTAAGTAAAGTACATACACACATCGTATGGAATCAACTTTTCTATAACATGTTATTATACTCCGGCGGCCTGAATCACAATGTAGGACATAATCGAATCAAAGTGGTTAAATATGTTTAGGCTTCATCAATAAATATGTAAAAACAATGTCACTTTTCCCTCCCCTCTCAGCTAAAATCTTTTTACCTTAAGAGCATCTCCACCGACGCATGCCGGCGTATTAGGGATGGCAGCACCCACCATCGTCCCCAATAGCTTATCCCCCATTTTAAAAAAAAATCTGAAACAACTTAAAAGATGGTGATTCTCATTGAAGTTTTTAACAAAGTTTGTAAAGTTTAATGCAATTTCATTAAAAGATATAAAATAAAAGCCTAAATCGGTGAGATCGACTTTCGACAACTCTTATCTATAACGATAAGAAATTGTGTTGGAGCTGTGTACATTAGTTTTTCCTAGAATAGGTCTATACGTGGTGGATTATGAAACTATTTTATCCTAGTTCAGGCTAGCTTTTAAGGCCGTTGAAATTTTTTAGCCATAGACTAGCAAACATGCGATCACTGCTTGACACATCTCCCTCTGGCTCAATCGGGAACAAGTATGAAGGCGGCACTAGCGAGGTAGCGCAAAATTCATGTTGGAATTAGATGAGTAGCAAGTAGGGGTTTTTTTTTCCGAGAAAGACATGTAGCTTTGTTGAGTGGTGGTACTTTTGCCATGTGCATTCTGTGGGCCATATTTGTTAGGAATGTTCTATTCTCACTTTCAACCGCCTCATAGTCTATCACCTGTACTCGAGCTTTTATTGGTGCAGGCACCTTGTCCAAAAATGTCAGTTGGTGATCTTGGTGCCGTTCCGGTGGACAATGAGCCAGTAGTAGGCACCTTTGGTCTCCATTGAAGCCGTCGTGAGGCGCAGAGATGCCGTACGGAGCACTACCGCGCCAGTTAGAGAGATTTTTTTTTCGAAATGGGGGCTGACCCCGGCCTCTGCATCAATCGATGCACGCAACCTCTTTTATTACCCAGATAACATAATCCTTAGTTTTACAATTCACGAATCACAAAGCGTGTACACAAAAACTAGCCAATGGAAAATAAGAGGGACTCGCTTATACATCTGAAAGTCGTTTAACAGGACGCCAGCCATCCTGGTTGTATATAGCCCATGCCACCGCATCCAGCCGGCGGCATCCAGCATGCATAGGCTCGCGTTGCGTCTCCGGCAGTAAAAGCGACCATTCGTGGATCCAGTGTGAGACCATACGGGTAACCTGTAAAAAAATTGAGTTCGTACTCTTGTTAAAGACAATATCATTGCGGCAGTTCCATATAGCCCACATGAGCGCGCAAAACCCAATTATAATTCTGAACTTGGACACTTTGTCAACTCTGTTTAACCAATTTCCAAACATATTTGTAACATTTGTTGAGGAACAATATTGAAAGTAAACTGAATAACTCTCCAAATAAGTTTAGCGAAGGGACAATCAAAGAACAGATGATTGATTGATTCCGATGAATCACAGAATCACAGAACGCACATTTCATGCAACCATTCCAATTTCGGCGAGCTAAATTACCTTTAGTGAGTATAACTTTTCTATGAAGAAACCACACAAAAATCTTGACTTTCAGTGGTATCTTAAGTTTCCAAATATATTTACGAAGATAGATCGTATGACCATTCATATAATCTTCATACATGGATTTTACCGTGAAAGATCCAGACGTTGTTAACTTCCATACAAAAATATCCTTCTCCTCTGACAAGGTTACAAGAATAAGGCGTTGGACTAACGCAATCCAAGCATCCCACTTGTTTCCTGTCAAAGTCCTTCTAAACTCTGTGTTAGAGAGATACAGAGCAAAGTATCCTCGTGCCACGTCACCAAACACACTGGCCATGGAATCGTACAATGGATCCGTTTTCCTAATTAGACTGCTGATAAGCCATGGTTTTGTAAGTTTCTGCTACCATTTTCCTGCTACCCCCTAATCCCATATCCCAAAATGTACCAAATGGTAGTTGATAGGTTTTTTCAACTATCTTCTTTTAGAAAACTAAATGGCAAAGCATGTATGCATATGGTTACATTGAGTGACAGAGTGAGTAGATCATATTGCACCGCAGTGCCCACGATCATGTCGGTATATATCGGGTACCACTCGGCTCTAGTGTGTGCGCCCCTTCGTTGAAGGGACCCTCTCGATCTATAAAAGTTGGCCACCCGTCAAAGGCTCAAAGCTACCTAGCTGGTGAATAACATACAATGCTTTGTTGATGTGCTATTAATTGAAGTCGCACATTGTCCATAGTCTTACAGTGAAGATGTGTAACCTTAAAACATATCTCAATATATAAAACCACATGTATTGACATGGGGTACTCCCTTAAGTTGTCCTACATACGTCATGTATACTAGAAGGATACCTCACGCTTGCAGCGGGAATCTTCTAAGAAATTATATTGTCTAAATGAAATGGTATACTTCCTCCGTCTCAGATTAACAGGCGCGCACGTAGTTTAAGAAATTGCTTTGACCATTATTTTAGTCAATAAAATATGAAATATATGGCACAAAAATTATATCATTGGAAAGTTTTTTGCATATGAATCTAACTATATATATTTTGTAGACATAAAAGTTATATTTTGTTGACCAAATCAATGGTCAAAGTTTGTCTTAAACTGCGTGCGTGCCTGTTAAACCGAAACGGAGGTAGTAATACATATGTAATATGAATTGTCTATAGAAGTATGCACTATTTAATTGGTCGAAATAGTTGAGATGCTAAATTTAATTCCCATTATTTTCTATATTTGATGGATATAAAATAGATATGTGGATATTTTAATCAAAAATATGGTGACATAGATAGCATGCATGTAAGGATACATTAATAATAAATGTTAGTGGGGATGACATGGATATTTGATTGGCTAATGAAATACATGATGTGGATGGCTTGCATGTAGAGATAAACTAACATTAATTGCAGTTAGTGAGGTTTTGCTTTATAAGAAGTATAGATTACCTTAAACCAAAACTTACTTGGGTAACATCGAAGGCTTGCTTCAGTGCACCCCCACTCCCCAAACTCAAAAGGTAGTGTCTTTTTTTACTTTTTTTTTTTTGAGAAACACAGTACAAACGCAGACGCTCACATACACGCGCATACACTCATCCCTATGAACGCACACACGCACACCCTACCCCTATGAGCATCTTCGGAAGACTGAGCCAGCGGATTGGATCTTGAAATTGACGAAGTCACCACAGGCGCCTCGCTGTCGACGGGAACGTCGCCTCCCACTGAATGAATATTCCGCCTTTATGAGACACACAGATGTCAAATCTGGGATTTGAACTCTGGTGGGCTGGGGGTACAACCATCCTCCTAACCACCCTCCTTTTATTGATTAATTGCTATTTAATTCAGGCCAGCCATGATCCGTATCCAAGCCCATACAACGGAAACAATACGAGTAGACGGCCCAAGGTAGGTGAAGAACTCACGCACACACCACTGACACTAGAGAAAAATATAGAGTTTTCTCCACACGCACTTGCGCCTTTTCCTCTTGTTCACTCTTTACTGAAGCTGCCTTACAGGGCTTAAATAGCCGGACCAACACGAGCTAGCATAGCTCAGACACACACGCACTTTGCATGTAACAAGCCACTAACTAATTGATCCACTAATATCTTCACTACTCACACTAGCCGCACAACTTGAGTCACTTCCTAGTCTCTGGAGATCAGTTCACTTGGCGCATGCGCAACTAAATAGGCCCGCTTCTTCCTCCGGTATGACTTGGCCGCTGTAGATGCTGCTTCATGCCGTTAACCCATCCATGCGCGTAGACTAATCACTGATGCAACGGCACCTACACACATTTTTCTTTTTGAACAAGGAAAGACGCCCGGGGGCGTCACATTTTCATTCAGCTCATAAGCAAAGTACATCAAGAAGTACATATCTCTGGAATTCAAAGTTTTGGAAAGAAAGAGCAAAGGAACAAGAGCCTATACATATGTGAGCTGAATTCACCTACACACATTAGTGCCACTACAACACCAAAGCACGGTGCCCGGCACACACAGCTTGGCATTACTCAACCTGCCGTGCACACACACTCTAGTCTAATAAGCATGTATGGGCGCAAAGCAAACTGAAATACACATGATGTTAACTCTATACAACAAGGTTAACCCCAACATAGACGATCCCGGCCTCAGGCTAAGAGCTTGCCATGTCATATATACAACTAGAAGTTGTGACCCAAAGTTATATAAAAGGGAGGCTGATTTCGGAAAATAGTCATGGATCGTCATCATCACCTATTTATAGCTCATGTAAGCTCCTGATTAGGATTTATCGCTTCATAAGATAAGCCACATCGTTTGAAAACAGTTCCCGATATAGTAAAGTTTTGCTGGCGGGCCCATGTTTTTCCCCTCTGTGTTGGGGGTTGGGGGTCCACGCTAAATCTTGTCTCTCCCGTTGTGATTTTCTTTTCGTTCTTCATTATTGCCTATCACATGTTTAGCACCCAAGATACCGTCCATGTCACTGACGTGACGCTGGCAGTATCTAGGAGTGAGAGTGACGTGTACTGGCCGTGGTGGTGATAAACGAGACAGGAAAAGTTAGACACAGCGGTGGGAGACAACTTGCGCTTCATCACCATATGTTAACTGGGTGTGTGTCCTCGAGTGATGACTATCAATGTGGCAGAGCTGGCACATGACACAACTAGAGGTATTTTGTTGTCCCAGATTGCATCTGTGGTGGCAGCAATAAAAGCAGCAGTAGTGAAGGAAGCCAACAAGGAAGAAGACGACAAAAAAGTGCCGCTAGTCTCTGGGCATGAGGAAGTGGTTACCAGGGACAAAACCTCCTAGCAGCCACACTTCTAAGAAAAGAGCTTCTTCTCATCCAAATATCGGTTCCCCTTGGGTCATCCGACCTCGTCGGCGTTAGAAGTGGTATGGAACTCGATATATGCATAGAGGTTTAAAGAAAAGTACGGCTCTCAACTGATTATGGTTAAGGTTTTGGTACATGTCTTCTTTTTGTCATCCGCCTCAATGGACATGACATCGTCTACAATAAGTGTTTTTGGCCCTTCGTTCCACGACAAGTTCTCATTCGTAACGTCGATGGTGGTGTTGGAGGATTAATATAATTTTCTAGGTATGTGCCTTAAGATCTTGGTTCACTGGATCGATTTTGAATCTTTTCTCATGGTTGTTGCGAGGAGGATTATCGTTGCAATATTTGTCTCGGATCCTACATCATCGACCATGGCTATTCATACTCTCAGCTGCCTAGTGATGTTGACCAGGTTGTTCAGTTACTTTTCCTGGTATACTAGTGCTGGTACTCTTGCGATATTGATTGACTATTTTGATGGTTACGCGGATGCACGTACCTTTGAAATTGCGACTCAAATCAAAACTATACATGGAAAAACCTTCGTTGGTATTTTCAGGTCAATGGTTTGATATGTATTTTCGGCTCCTTTTAGAGAAGTACAAGATTATGTGTTATCACCAGAATTTGACCCAATCAGAGGTGGGCCGCGATCAAGATGGGCTTGAAGAATATACATGGAAGGAATACATGAATCGGCCTTGTATGCAAAGTTTGGGCTAGTTCGCCCGTGTATCTATAATATAGTAGGATATGTGTCGGTTAGTTAGAGTTTGGCTCGTGCACGGTTGGGATTATTCCCACGTTAGAAAGTCTACGGACTATAAATATGTATCTAGGGTTTATGAAATAAACAACAATCACGTTCACCACAAACCAATCTAGGCGCATCGCCAACTCCCTTGTCTCGAGGGTTTCTTCCGGGTAAGCATCATGCTGCCTAGATCGCATCTTGCGATCTAGGCAGTACACGTTTATTCGCTGTTCATGCGTTGCTCGTACTGAAGCCTTTTTGATGGCGAGCAACATAGTTATCTTAGATGTGTTAGGGTTAGCATTGTTCTTCGTATCATATGCTGTCGTAGTGCAACCCTGAGACATCTATCCGCCCTTACACCTATCTTAGGTGTAGGGGCGGCACCCCGCTTGATCATTATTTAGTAGATCCGATCCGTTATGGTTGCTCCTTGTTCTTCAAGGATTAGTTTAATATCTGCATAGTTAGGCCTTACAAACGGGTTGAAGGATCCAGTGGCGCGTAGGGTGTAGTTTGCTAGCCCTAGGCAGGATGTTCCGGGGGTCAACCTTATGTTGGTTTTTAGGCCTTGTCTAGGGTCGGTTTACGATCACCGTGCGTGGCCGCCAGGCTCAATCACGAGTAGGATGTTCCGATTATGTGGTGAAAACCCTAAATCGTAGTAGATCGTTTTAGCTTCATATTGATCAAGCAGGACCACCATATATTCGTACACCTCGTGCGAATCATGGGTGGATCGGCTCTTTGAGCCGATTCACAGGACAACCTGAGAGCCGATCGAGGCTCGTATTTAATGTTTACATGTATGCCATGCAGGAAACTAAGCGAGGCACATCCATCACCTTCCTGACCAGGTATAGGTCCGGTGGCACGCCCTTGCACCAGCATCGGACGTGCGTGCCGAGTCTTTGCGGGCCGTCGCTCGGAGGGACCAGGGCCAGCCGCAGATCTCGGGAGCCTCCCGGCTCTACGTGCTGTTGCCGTCGCCTGCTCGCCGGTGGGTTTCTGACCGCAACACATTCTGGCACGCCCGGTGGGACAATCTACGACATCAACCCCATCGCCATCTACATCTGAGATGGCGGACGGCACTCCAGTCACGTACGAGGATCTGACCGAGGAGCTCAAGAAGAAGTATGACGCGGTCAAAGCTATCCTCGAAGCCGACCTCATCGGCTCTTTTCACAGAACCCGCTCACATGGCATCAGGTGGAAAGGGTTCTCACCTGAAGGCGCGCTCGATGGAGTGGACCTGTCCGCCCCGTCAGAAGAACGCACCAGGTCCCTGCGTCGAGAGGTTAACTTCATGGTAGCTCATTCGCTACACCGCCATTCCGAGAGCTCGGTGAACACTTTGGAGCGTGTCGCTCTTCGGGTGATCCAGAAATCATGAGGCATCGGTACTCTCCGTCGGGACCAGCTCTCGGGACTTACCAAGGAGAGATGCCACTCCGATCCCGTCCACCGCTGCCATTCGCGTTGGCAGCACCGAAGTGCCGAATTCACCGGCATACGTCGTCTACAAGATCGGTGGTGACCCTAGTGACTACCAGTTCTTGCATGAGGCGCCTAAGGAGATCCCTCACGGATACACGTGCACATACGTGCCGGGCTCGCGATGACTCGGGCACTCACAAACCGGACCGCAACGACGGGGACTTCGGAACAACGGGAGGAACTTCGGGAACAGATCTTGAGAAGCGAGACGTGGCTAGCTAAGTATGCCACTCCGACAAACCTCCGGAGCTCAGCTCCTGCGGTTGGCTCGGAGCTGGAAAAGCAAGCATGGCTGGCTAAGTATGCCACTCCGGCGAATCTTCGGAGTTCGACTCCTGCAGCCAGGCACCGCGGATCAGATCGGTACCATCTCGAGAGACCAGTTCGGCATGGTGCCGAAAAGGAGGACAATCGGCTATTCCAAGCCGTACCCCAACGAGTACGAGTTGATCCCGCTACCACCCAAATATCGGCTCCCTGATTTCTCCAAGTTTAATGGATCGAGATGGTTCCGGCTCCATCGAGCATGTGAGCCGATATTTGGCACAGCTGAGCACGATCTCGGCGAGCGGATGAGCTGCGTGTGAGGTTCTTCGCACGGTCCCTCACGGGATCGGCTTTCGGGTGGTACACATCGCTGCCACCAGACTCAATCCGGACGTGGAAGCAGTTGGAAGAGCAGTTCCACATGCAGTATCACTCAGAGGCTTCCGAGGCCGGCATTGCGTCCAGCGCTTCAGAACTGTTAGGAACCGATGTTATTCGGCTCGTGTGACTGAAAAAGAAGCAGTCGAGTTGGAAGTGGTGGGCCTTGCATCACCAATCAAGGATATGGCCTCCCAAGCAGACTACCCTTCACTAGCGCACATGGTTCAGAAACTGACGTTATATGAACAGCGCCACCCAGACTTGTACCAGGACAAATTCAAGCGTGCGGTAGTCTTGGTTGAAGCAGATGAAGATGAAGGGTCCGCGGGAGATCAAGCGGTAGCAGTGGCTGAATGGACTCGGGGGGCGACCCCCGTATCCTGCAAATGGGTTAAGCCACCAGGTCCGCCCAGAGGGTTCGATTTCGACGTAACTAAAACTGAGCAAATTTTTGACCTCTTACTTAAGGAGAAGCAGCTGAAGTTACCCGAAGGCCTCAAACTCCCCACGGTACAGGAGCTGAACGGAAAGCCATATTGCAAATGGCATAACTCGTTCTCCCATACCACCAACGACTGCAGAGTGTGGCGTCAGCAGATCCAAATGGCGATAGAACAAGGACGTCTAATTTTCAACCAGTACGCCATGAAAGTCGACACTCACCCCTTCCCCGCCGTTAACATGGTGAGTGCACTTACCCTGGAAGGTGCCAGCCAGGATTCTCGTTCAACATCAACATGGTAGGACCTGGACACCACTCTGGTAAGGACGGAGACGAGGGCAGCTGCTCTCGTAGCAAGGACACAGAGGAAGCCGTTCCACGCGATCGGCTCCGTCACGATGGCAAGCGCTACATCACAGAGGGAGAAGTAAGGAATGTGAGATATCAGCGACCTCTCTCTGATCACCTCCTCAACAAGTATGTGAGTCAATATGATCAACGCCGACGACCCAACGACGATGGTGAAAGAGATCGTCTGGCTAGGGACGCCAGGAGACATCGTCGGCATGATCGTGATGAGGAGAAGTACGAGCGCCGTGCCAAGGAAAAGTCAAGGGAGGAAGACGACGAGGATAGGCACCGGGACTGTCCCTTCTTCGGACTACTCGCTGGGATTCGAGGAATGAGCCGATTGCCTACAATCGGCAACTGCCTAGAATGTAGACAGAAGAGGAAGGATGCAGCTAACGTGTCCGTGTTCCAACGTCTGGGGCCTCTCCCGCCTCGGAACAAGCACGCCGAGTCCCCTCGGGTGGAAGATCTCGAGGATTTGGAAGACGATGATGAAGAAGAAGAAGACAGGTACCACCGACCAAGGTGGTGCCCTGATGGACTCAGCCGTTCCCAAAAGCGTAGGGTTCGGCGGCCTGCGTGGCTTGGAGGAAGCCGAAAGGCTATACCTGCACACGCTAAGGAAGGCGCGGCCTGATCTGGCCGCGAAAATTCAACGAACCCTAGATGAAGAGGGTCGACCACAAAAAATGGAGTGGCGCCCCAAGCAAAGGAAAGCCGATGATGAAACATCGGCTGGCACAAACATGGTGTTCATCCTTCCGACGGAGTTTAGTGCTCCAGGATTAGACGAGGCACCTGTGGCACAACTTGGCTGCGGCTCACGGCCGATTATCTTTGAGAAGCCACGAGAAAGAAGCTACGGACATCCGAAGGCCCTGTACTTGCGAGGTTATATCAATGGGCAGCTCTGTCAACAAGATGCTTCGGTGGACACCGGAGCGGCAGTCAACATTATGCCATACTCCATGCTACGTCGGTTGGGACGCTCTAGCTCGGATCTGATCAAGACCAACGTGACATTGAGCGATTTCAACGGCCAAGCGTCTGACGCACAAGGTGTTCTGAACGTGGATCTGACCGTAGGAAGGAAAACCATCCCTACGACGTTCTTTATTGTCGATAGCAAGAGCACCTATGCTGTCCTACTAGGAAGAGATTGGATCCACGCCAACTGTTGCATTCCATCCACGATGCACCAATGCGTAATACAGTGGGATGGAGATGAAGTAGAGGTCGTCCATGCAGATGACTCAGCCGAGATTTCAACGGCTGGCATGAACGCTTGGGAGACAGCAGGCCAAGAGCCACTCTCAGGCATCAATTTGGACGACTGCGAGCGTATCGACGTGACGAAGGACGGGGTTAGGCTGGTCTTATCCACCGGCCTGACCGTCTAGCAAGAACAAACCTATGGACAAACGTGGCGAGGCCGATCCTTGGGATCGGCCCCCAAAGATCTATGGAGGAACATTGCAAAACCTTCATTGAGCGATTCAATCAACGTGGAGGCCGATTCCAGCAATCGGCCAAAATTATCCTCACCACACATTCTTCCTGTGTTCAATGTTGATCTAATGGGCAGCGGTTTTACGTCGGCTGGTGAGCTGGAAAAATCAACATTGGTCCTACCGGAGCCGACGTTCAAATACAGTGCCTTGGCTAACTACAGAGCCGATATCCGCAGTTACCTGGCAGATTCGGCTCGGGGGGCACCTAATCAGATGAACATGTGCAGATGAACATGTGTGCAGTGAAATATTGGGGGCCGATAGGAAAATCGGCCAGTAAAAAAAAATTCTCATGGTATACAGCCGATGCACGGACATCGACTTTGGAGCTAAGAAACAAAGCCGATGCACCGTCATCGACTCTAGTACAAATCAAGATCTACCCGTTGCGTGTTCAAGAAACGGATTTCGACCGAGTTGGTTTTCAGTTCAGCCTCAAGGTCAACCTCCAACCTTTTACTCATTAGGCCGTTGATGTTTCGTCTGCAATATCGGCTTTCAAAGGAAGAAAAGGTGATCGGCTCTGGTGTATCTACCGTCGGCTTGGCTAAGTTGGCCACCTTCTCAGCTACGCTCGTAGGAATGGCTAGGACCTCTGCATGGTGGCTGTCTCAATTGCCTGAGTTCAAGGCCCTTGGACTGAACTGTGTATCCTCGCCACTGTTCTCACCTTAACTGAGGCTCGGGGGGCAGCTGATTTGGTGGACACTCTGTTTTTGGAAGCCGATTGGGGTGTCATCGGCTGACCCTGCATCATAACCTTCTTCGAAAGTGGTGAGTTGTTACAGAAGAAGGCTACTAAAGCTGCGGAAAGGAGCCTGAAAGGGAGGCCGTCATTATCTACAGGGTTTTGACCGTCCTGTTGCTGCAAGAAAATGAAGGAGACTGGATTCTCAAAACAGCCGATGAACAACCATCGGCTATAGGATTGCAAAGCATTATGGTCAGATATCAAATTACAGTCTGAATTTGAGAAGTGCTTGACTGACGGTCTAATTGGTATCTAAGTCTGGCTTCATGAGCGTCTGAGGCAAAAAATCCGATATGTTGCTATCGGTCTTGGTGCGGCAAACGGACGACTTGAAATTGGATTAATTGAGAGTCAAATTGGAAGAACAATTCTTATTGATTCAAAGGAGCGGCTTTGCAAGAAAGAGCCGATGGCTCTCAAAAGGAGCATCCGATGCCTAGTGCACGGCTACTACTAGTCCTACACTAGTTGGCCCCTGTTCTAGCGGTTGTCGCTGTCCTCATCGTCGCCATTGTAGCTGCCGCCGGCGCTGCTTCCAGAGAGTTCCTCGTCGCTGCTGCCCCAGCCCTCGGCCGGAGCCTCTTCTTCCTCGTCATCATCATCATCCTCGCTGTCCGCCCAAGCGCGGAAGCGCTTCGCCGGTGGATACCCAGCGGAGGAGGAGGAATCATCCTCCTCCTCTTCCTCTTCTTCCTCTGCTTCTTCTTCTTCCTCCTCCTCGTCGGAGGAGGTGGGGTTCGCCCAGGAGTGGAGGTCGTCTTCGCTCTTGCTCTCCAGTTCCCCTTCAATAAGAAACTGGAGGTCGCCCTCCCCATCAGTTAGGGGCAGTGCGCCATCTGAGCCGACGAGGGCTTCTGGTGGGCCATCTGGCACGGGATCAAAGTTCCACTCCTGCTCGCTCGAGGAGGAAGATTGGAGAGAGAGGCCTGAGGAGATGGAGGAAGAAGAAGACATTGCTACAGGGAAAGAGGGTTTTTTAGGTGCCGATGGCCTGAGCAGAGCAAGGGGATGAAGTGGCGAACCGTTCGGTACAGTTAAATAAGGGGGAGCCTAGTGGAGATTTAATGCCATTGTAGTTTCCGAGGAAGTGATGCTAAAGTTATCAAATCTTGCAGAGAAGTTGAGAAGGCAGGGCATCATGATGAAGAATACTGTGACGGTTCTGCTCTGCCACGACATGACCCGACGAAGAAAAAAAAAGCAGAGTGATTTTGGAATTATCAATTCCAAAACCAGGGGGGCATGTGTTATCACCAGAATTTGACCAAGTCAGAGGTGGGCCGCGATCAAGATGGGCTTGAAGAATATACATGGAAGGAATACATGAATCGGCCTTGTATGCAAAGTTTGGGCTAGTTCGCCCGTGTATCTGTAATATAGTAGGATACGTGTCGGTTAGTTAGAGTTTGGCTCGTGCACGGTTGGGATTATTCCCACGTTAGAAAGTCTACGGACTATAAATATGTATCTAGGGTTTATGAAATAAACAACAATCACGTTCACCACAAACCAATCTAGGCGCATCGCCAACTCCCTTGTCTCGAGGGTTTCTTCCGGGTAAGCATCATGCTGCCTAGATCGCATCTTGCGATCTAGGCAGTACACGTTTATTCGCTGTTCATGCGTTGCTCGTACTGAAGCCTTTTTGATGGTGAGCAACGTAGTTATCATAGATGTGTTAGGGTTAGCATTGTTCTTCGTATCATATGATGTCGTAGTGCAACCCTGAGACATCTAGCCGCCCTTACACTTATCTTAGGTGTAGTTTGCTAGCCCTAGGCAGGATGTTCCGGGGGTCAACCTTGTGTTGGTTTTTAGGCCTTGTCTAGGGTCGGTTTACGATCACCGTGCGTGGCCGCCAGGCTCAATCACGAGTAGGATGTTCCGATTATGTGGTGAAAACCCTAAATCGTAGTAGATCGTTTTAGCTTCATATTGATCAAGCAGGACCACCATATATTCGTACACCTCGTGCGAATCATGGGTGGATCGGCTCTTTGAGCCGATTCACAGGACAACCTGAGAGCCGATCGAGGCTCGTATTTAATGTTTACATGTATGCCATGCAGGAAACTAAGCGAGGCACATCCATCACCTTCCTGACCAGGTATAGGTCAGGTGGCACGCCCTTGCACTAGCATCGGACGTGCGTGCCGAGTCTTTGCGGGCCGTCGCTCGGAGGGACCAGGGCCAGCCGCAGTCCTGGGAGCCTCCCGGCTCTACTGTGTTGCCCGTCGCTGCTCGCCGGTGGGTTTCTGACCGCAACATTATGTCATTGAAGAAACATAATTTCAAGATCTGGATAATTTTCTTGTTTTTTTGCTTTATTTTGTAATCATTGAAGTTAGCTCGTGTATCTCTACCATATATTATTTAGAGTACTACAAATATATGTGGTACTGATTGTAAAACAAAGGATGAAAACAACAATTTTGGGTAGACATGTAGGCACATGCTACAGCCCTCTATGCGGTAGTGTTGTACTTATAGCAGCACTGATATTCAATTGTTTCATATGGGTTTGATACAATTTAAATATTCATTAATGATGATTAATAATTTATTGAGTGAATTCCACCTTTTACCCTCTAGTTTCACATTTGCGACAACAATTACCCCATTTAACAAAAAGTCATCCAACTTACCCCACTTAGCAGAACGTGTGCCAATTTTTACCCCATTTAAAAAATTATCATACTTCTTAGCTTGACCAGGTTATCCTGTGCGACTCTTTTAACATTGGAGGTGAATTTTGAACCTAGCACAATTTATCCTTGACAATATTTTCCTCCTAGTCCTCTCCGTCCTATGTTAAGCCACCGCAGGCCCGCAGCTCACATCATTTCTTCTCCCACCGGTCGCTAGCGCAGCCCGTGTACCAGTTCTTTGAGCTCATCACCAAGCTGCTCTCACCATTAGTATCAACTAGCAAGACGGCCCTCGCAAATGCGAGGGCATCATCTTTAACATTATGAAAGTGGCAAAACTAATTCACAATACGATGTAAAAGTAAAATGGTTAGTGTGAAATGTTATGCTCAATAAGAAAGTTCAAATAGGTGAGGAACACATAAATCATATTGACATATGGATCTCCCTTTTTGAGTAACTTATTGAAACAAAATCATCGATCTTTGATAGTTAACAAAATCATCGATCTTTGATAGTTAACATCTTAAAAAGCTATATTTATAATGGCTTATCTATTTTGTATGTTGTAACTTTATATTATAGAAGTAATGTTAGATAATTATTTAAAGAGACTACCTAACCTATTATATAATGAATTTTACTCAAATGAATTGTTTTAAGTTTCTACGTTATTTTTGGCTCAACTATCGACGTCCTTGCCATATCCGTTAATATCCATATCAGTTTTGCTTTGTGTCCGCTTAATCAACATAGAGACATGGCGTACATAAATCTAGAGCAAACTGCTCATATAATATTACAGAAAAAATACCCATGAAATATTTCAGAATATTTTTTTTGCATTGCATTCATTTTCCATGGTTGGCAGGTGTTGTCTAGCGATGGCAAGAAGTTGGCGAGGTACGGTCGCTCGTTATCTGCTTAAGATGAAGTCGCAGGAGTGATGATCGATCAGATTACTGCTGCTTGTGTGGGTTGATCCCAAGTTAAATATATTCAAATTAGGGCAAGATATCATGGAGAGATTTTGTTTCTCGCATCCTCGGAAGGAACCAATGTGAGGCGTGTGTACAATTAATTAATGTATGTATGAGATGGGTCTCAATTTTCACGTGATATATCGGTTGGCAAATTGAATTGTGTTGGATGCTGTGTCATTCTAGAATTGCTTACGTATATTTCTTTTCCGCTTGGAGAAGGTGCGCACACGATACTTGACAAAATGATGAAGTGCATGCGAGAGAGACATATCACACATGATACAGTTTATTTTAGTACTCTCCGATCTCTAGACAATATTTACCGTCTAGATATGTTGAAATTTAAACAAATCTAACACATGTATCATAAGAGGAGGGAGTACATCCACTACAGGAATGGCGAGCTGCGCCGACGGCCGTGGCGTACGCCGACGGCCAAATGTCGGGGCCGTCGGCGTACTGCCCGGTCAGCCCAGCTGCTCGAAGCGCCCCTCGGCGTATCGCGCCCCTCGGCGTATGACACGCTATGCCGAGGGTGGCCCTCGGCGTATCGGCGGCCCTCGGCATAGGTTGAGGGTGCGACCCCGTCCCGTCGCCCGCGGCCATGCCCTAACGGGACCTTGACGGCGTGAAGCCTACGCCGAGGGGCCCGTCGGCGTAGCTGAAGCCAATTTCTCCCGCCGAATCCTCCCGCCCCTCCCGCCAAAATGACGTCAGCTGTCTAGCCTATGCCGAGGGGCACCGTCGGCTTAGCATCCATCTTTTTTTTTCCTTTTTCCCGCCCATTTCTCCCGCCCAATCTTTCCCGCCAATTTTTCCCGCCATTTTCTCCCGCCAGCTTTTCTCGCCGTTTCAGCCCCTCGCCTCCCTATATATACCCATGTGTTCTTCTCCAACAAAACACCACCACCAGCATGGTGTGGTGTTGTTTGTCTAATGTTGTACCCCGGGGTCTTTCGGCTACACGCACATGCGCTGACGGCACTTAGGCATGTCCTGGACGTATAGGGCAGAATTCACCGGTGGGGTGAACCGGAGGAAAACCTTAGATAGCATGGATCCATACTTGCCACCACATGACCTAAAACAAAGGAAAAAAGTCCATTGCTAACCCTAACTCTAACCCTAACCCTAACCCTAGGGGTAGATTTGCGGGGTCCCCGCCCCTAGGGTTTCCCTAGATAGGAAAAAGTCCATTGTAACCCTAACTCTAACCCTAACCCTAACCCTAGGGAGGTGAGTTGCCGGGGTCCCGCCCCTAGGGGTTCCCCTGAATGCAAACCACGGAGCGTCCGAATCGCTGGAAACTCCTGCTACGGCTCATCAGGGCCTATTTCACATTCCAAACCTATGGACTTTCCATGTTCTCATCCTATAAACAAAGCAAAAGAAATTAAAAAAATCCATTGG
>NC_061512.1:246160798-246225210 GCF_022539505.1 Lolium rigidum | reverse complement strand
CAACAAGAGCCTCATCTTGTAGGCTTTGGAATCTCTTCAAGGGTGAGACTCGATACCCCTCGTTGCTACCGTCTTCTAGATTGCATCTTGGCTTGGATTGCGTGTTCGCGGTAGGAAAATTTTTGTTTTCTATGCAACGTTATCCTACAGCCTTGTGCACCTTCCACTTTATTCTCGTAATCATTGAGCTATGCTTGTGCAGTTTCCACTTTATTCTCCTAATCATTGATCTTCAACTTGGAGTCGTAAACGTCATGGACTCGAAACGTAAAGAATATGCGGAATGGGCGGACATGGCTGCCATCCTCCGGAGGTAGTTTCAATCAATTTCGTATTGGCATCTTCATCTGCTCTAATTCGAAGATATCATCAACTAATCAATTACTCATTTACTCATTATTTTTTGCCGGGCAGGGCTTGAAAACGGTTCATCAATACTGTTCCGGGTGAATGGAAACCGGAGCTTACATTTAGAGATTACCCTGTAAGTAGTACTATATATATAGCTATGTCCGTGAAACTTTATATATGATATTTACTTTCAATACGATGCTTGATTATTAGTTTGATCGAACTATTTTTTCGTAAAGTGTATGAGGCAGGAACAAGGGAATAACTTATGTGGATACTACGTCCGCACCTTCATGCGTGACATGTCCTCGTCCCAAGGGTGGGGACCCCCAAATACACCACACTCGTGTACGATAACAAATTTTCACAATTAATCTTAATTAGTACCATCTATTATATTGAGTTCCATTCATATATTGATCTCCTTTTTTAAATATAGATGAGACGCCTGCGGGACACTCTCATAACAGCGGATCAAATAAAAGCAATTCAAGAGGAAATCACGGGATTCTTTATTACCGAGGTCCTTACCCCAGGTGGAGAGCACTATCGGCGGATCGTGACGGGGAACGAAATCCGTCGAGGACATGTTGTATTGTAAATATGCATGCATTACGTGTACTGTTGACGATGTCGTGTACTGTTGACGATGTCTATATATATTCATGACGATTTTTTGTGGTTTCTTGAATGATATATATGCATTGCTGAAACTCTGCCGTGGCAGAGAAACGCCCTGTTTCTCTGCCGCGGCAGAGAAACGCTGGTACAGCCTAAACCTGTGCCG
The DNA here is from genome assembly GCF_022539505.1 of Lolium rigidum. NCBI lineage: Eukaryota > Viridiplantae > Streptophyta > Magnoliopsida > Poales > Poaceae > Lolium > Lolium rigidum. The sequence continues at coordinate 246,224,072 of NC_061512.1, read as the reverse complement.
CGGCGGAGAAATAGCAATTCTCTGCCGCGGCAGAGGAACCTAGGCCCGGTTCGTACCACGAACCGGGACCAAAGGCCTTCCACCGCGAGCTCCCTGGCCGCACCACGTGTCGAGGCCTTTAGGCCCGGTTTATCTTTGAACCGGGACTAAAGGGTACCCCCTTTAGTCCCGCCTAGTTGGTCCCGGTTCAGGAACCGGGTCTAAAGGCCCAAATGGACCGGGCCTATTGCCCCGTTTTCCACTAGTGTATGGTATGGGTCGTATAGGCTTGGCAAGTTCTATTCTCGCTTCTCACTACGTATACCACACTGCAAGGAAGGGAATAAATGAGGCAGGGTTGCCGACCCGCTGCTGTATCATGGCATGGTGCAAGCCCCTTGATGGCTTGATCCCAAATGCTAGCTGCCGATCTTGGAGCCGTTTCGGTAGAGACTAGTAGAATGTCCATGCTTCGCCACGGCTTAACATATTTATTCAATTGGTAAAATTGATACGTCCTAAAAGACACAATTCTAAAATACAAAATTTATACTACGTCAAAAAACCATTATTATTATGTTCAAATGCATAGCTTTACGTGGTGGCTCGTCTAAAATGAAAACACATGTCTGTTATAGCCCGACGACAAAAATGAAAATGCAGACATGTTATAGCCCGATAGTTCATATACCCAGTTTTAACATGACAATTCATATAACAAATGAAAACGGCAATTCATTTAACAAATAAAAATGTCCCAACAGTTCATGTAACATATGAAAACACAAGCCTCTTACAGCCCCACAGAGAGCATCAATATGGAGGACGGGCTTGGAGTCCCTTTAAAAAAAAGGTGAAATCAATATTTTGAAATTTAAAAAAAATCTAAAAAAATCTTAAATATACATAATGATGATTTCTACATGTACTGAAAGTACCAATGTGGAATATTAAGTTTTCCGGGCAGTGTAAAAATGACAAGTTTCCAGATCTGTGTAAGGAACACTATAATTCCAAAACTCCCAGTCACTATTTTGTAATTTTTGTGTAGCACGGAATACAAACTATTTCACATTGAGATTTGGTAGAACCATAGACTACATCATTATCAGCATCCAGAATTTCTCTTTGGTTTTATTTTCAAACTTCAAAAATGTTGATTTCAAAATATTCAAAAATGGGCTTCATGGAGGCCGTCCTCTCTGTGCATTTTTCGCACAGTTCATATGTTGCTACAACGAAAATGAAAACGCAGGCCTAGTTGAATGCCCGTGTCGCTATGGCCCATCAAGTGACATTTTTGCCACACATGCAAATATTATGTAAATGATTGATAGCTAAATAAATTTTGTAAAAACATTAAGATTCAACTTTCCAAGAAGTGTATTTTGATAAAAGATATAACTGGAATCTTTACCCGCAAGCTGTAAGTCAAGAAGTTTCATGTTGTAACTGGAATCTTTCCCCCAAGGAAAACTGTGATGGTCTAGCATCTTAGGTTAAAGTATTACTGTTTCACCATGAAAATATAACTTCAAACTTTTAACCATGTATTAGATGAGAAAAGAGGCAATCAAACCAATATTAAAACATCGACTATTTTTCTACTCCCTCCAATCGGGAGTAACTGTGAGTGTTCAATTGGGCTGTGGGCTACAGGTTTGGCTAGCTATGGCATCTCTGCACAATACAGAGGGAGAAAGTGTTTGAGGTTCTCCTAAAATAATGATTTAGAAAAAAAACAATAAAGAAGAAATCTAAACCATCCTTGCAATGTGCCGGCCAATTCTATTCATTGGCATCTAGTATTGATCATAAAAACTTAAGATCAGATAAAGGTGCCTATCCTGAAGCAATGGACTGCTCAACCCATGATTTCCATGCTTTATTATATTTGGTACTGATACAGCAACTACAAAACTCGACATATCTATTACATTAGTTCCTCACAATACATTTCTTTTGGCTAACTAATAAATAGATCTATAAATAGTTCAAACACTGCTTCGAATGTGTTATACTATAGAAAATTAAAAATTACACATGTAAGCTCCAATGAGAATCTGGGAAGAAAAAACATCACCTCCCATAGTTAACTTTCAAGCATTCTGTTGTACATTTTGGTACCAACTCTTGTAGCCTCTGAAATTATAATTCTTCTCAAGTGTTTTTCTTGTTTCCATAACAAACCAGAAACCAATTAAAGCAGCATGAATAATCAATACAGTTTATAGGTGCAAGCAGAGTGATATCAGCGAGAGAATGAAAAAATCGAGTATCAGCTATTCGTGTATGCAAGCATGTAAAGTTAACTTCTAATCTATAAGTACCTCTAGCATAAAACCGTGGCAGTGAAATTACAAACAGGAAATAAGTCCATCACCGTGGCATTATAAAGACAGGAAACATGCCATGTCACCAACAAAATTGTAACATGAACCCATCAACTCCTATCAACATGCGCCAAGAAATATCTTGCAACTCATTTTTTAAACGCGGCCTTGCACATAATTATAAGCATGTATCAAGCACAAAAAAAGACTGCTGTCGGGGCTGTTGATGCTTTATCATATCTCTAAAATTTTGAGCACTCTTATTTTCTAAGAAAATGTTTCTCTGCTACATCTTTGATAACAGAAGTCACAGAAAATCTAACCTTCATGTATGAAATTTGCGTTCAAGCACAAAACAAGACTGTTGTCGGGGCTGTTGATGATTTATCATATCTCTGAATTTTGAGCACTCTTATTTTCTAAGAAAATGTTTCGCTGCTACATCTTTGATAACAAAAGTCACAGAAAATCTAATCTTCATATCTGAAATTTGCGTTCGAGCATTGGTGTCAACTTCTGTGCTTTGTTTCATCTAACCTTCATGTCTGAAATTTGCGTTCGAGCATTGGTGTCAACTTCTGTGCTTTGTTTCAACTTTCAACACCAATAGCTTCATCGCCTTTTCAAAGCTAAGAGCATGTCTAACAGGCCCCTTATTTCTCTGCCCCGTATAACGCGAGTTTTTCGCCCCGTATCAGAAAAGTGCGTCTAGCTGAACCATTCCGTCTAGCAGACCCCGTATTTCGCCCCGTATTTTTTAAAATTAAAACCCAGGAAAATTAAAACCATAGTTCATCTTCACTGATCATACGCTGGATCATATATACATAGCGGATTCTACACTGCAATCCTATCTAATCGTCGAGGATGACGAATGGCACGAACGGCCCCCTGGTGGCAGCCTCCTGCGCCTCGAATTCCGCCACAGCGACGATGGCCGCCGCCTCCTCCTCTGCCTCCGCCCGAGCCTTCTCGGCGGCCTCCGCCTCGGATGCGACCACCGCATGCAGGAACGCCGCCTCCTCCTCTGCCTCCTCCGCTTCCTCCTTGCCGGCACGCGGATCGCCTCCGCTTCCTCCGCCGCTGGTGCTGCCGATGCGCGCAGCCCATGCCGCCTTCGACGCGCGCTCATGCTCCCAATCGGCGTGCCACTTCTCGAAGGCGCCGCCGCTCATCGGCTTGAGCGGCAGATCTTCTAGGTACCACCGCCCACCCACGGCGAACTCCCGGAGCGACTCCGGCCCGGCACGCCGCACGACGACTCCCCGCGGCGGAGCGCTTGCATTGGCGCCGCCATGCCTCCTCGACGGTGTCCGGCGAGCGGGATCGCTTCGATCCGCTCGCCGTACACGCGCAGCAGCTTCGGCGACCAGACATGGCGCGCGGCGGCTTGAATGCGGACGCGAGAGGTGGGGGATTGCTCGCCGGAGCAGGATGGAGGAGGCGGCGGCGCACGGCGGAGCTAGGGTTGCGAGTGAGGGGTTAACCCCTCACTCGCACTTTCGCCCGATATAAGTAAGGGGCGGAGCTGCGGATTTCCTGGGCCCCGTATTCCGCCGAAACGGGCCGGCCCGAATACGGGGCCTTCTAGACGGCCCAAACCGCGGCTGCCCCGTATCCCGCCGGAATTTTACGGGGTGGGCGGGTTATAAGGGGCATGTTAGACATGCTCTAAGAGAAGGGGAAACGATGGAGCTGGCCACCGGTGGGTGATGTTGAAAGCAAGCAAGCAAAATTAAGCTCCAAAGGTCAGAAGAGGTCAACCATAGTAATCAAATCTTGCAGCTGGGCGTCTAAGGTTTACGCTATAGTGATGAACGTCAAGAACTCTGAAATTTGAATAAACTTGCATAAGAAATTATATAAGTTTAAACAACACGAAAGATGACAAGTGATGTAGGGAGAAGATGTACTCGTACTTACCTTGAGTCTTGAGCCAAGAAAACTTGGTTCAGAAGAAAAAACCAATCACCGATTGAACAAAGCTCTACACGCGCAGTTGGGAAAATCAATTCAGTAATGTCGATGTGTTGACGATCTCCCCTGCGCCACCGCCTATGCTTTGCGGGAGAGGGTAAGTTGTTGTTGTTACAAGGCGGTGTAGAAATGCACCTTATATTTCCGTGACATGGTATTCTAGTCCATGTTTTCGAGATTAGCTATGTTGTACTTGCACAAACATGTGGTAAGGCAAAGGGAAAGAGTCGGGGATAACACTGAACTGATCCTGTCCGACGATAGCTGGTGATGGTTCTTCAGAGATGGATGGACATCAGTGTTGTGTACCAGCTCTTTCTAGACTTTGCACATCCAATTATGCTTTCAAATTCTAACATGATGTTCTTGCCGATCCTTGGTGAATATGCATGCAGTACACCTTGAAGTTGATGAGTATGCACAATTAAGTGGTGGGATTGGCGGCCTTGAGCTGACCACACCTCTCCCTGAACCTGACCTGTGCGGACGCCTGGAGACTAAGGCCGGAGCCGTACACCGTGTCCGCCAAGCACCGCTTGAGCATATCGCCCTCCCCCGGGGCGAAATACGTGCCGGTGGGCGTGGGCTGCCAGCCCCACTCGTAGTCGTCACGCCTGCATGCATCCGCCTTCGCGTCGTTGATAGATGCAACATCGAGGACGCGGCCGCCGCTGATGCTCCAATGGAGGTGGGCGGAGGGCGCGACGGAGGGAGCAAGGTAGAGAGGGCGGCGCTCGGCGCCGTTGCTGGACCAGGAGGTTCCCTCATGTTTTTTTGCATCGCCCGGGACGGGAGTGCATCTGGCGGGGCGGGAGAGTTTGGAGCCAGCAAAAGGTTCAGAGCTAGGAAGGAGGCGGATAGTTCGGTGCGGCCTAGCCTAGGCGACGGGAGTTCGCTGGGAGGCGGCGCACGGGGGCAAGTTGGCGGCGGATCTCGATGGTAGCTCGTTGGGCGGCCGCGTGAGAGGTGGAGCGGTAAACGCCGGAGGTGAAACTGCAGGCCGGTTACTTTTCTGATTAGTGAGGGGTTAAACTTGCAAAACAGGCGTCCCACAAAAGGATGAAGCGGCACGACGTACCGTCTAAGGTGTCCTCGGGCTTTTATTGGCGCAGACACCTTGTCCAAAAATGGCAGTTGGCGATCTTTGTACTGTTCCGGTGGACAATGAACCAGTAGTAGGCACCTTTAGTCTACATTGAAACCGTCATGAGGCGCAGAGACGCCGCACGGAGCATTACCGCGACAGATAGAAAGATACAGAGCAAGGTTTCCTCGTGCCACATCACCAAACACACTTTTCATGGAATCCTACAATGGATCCATTTTCCTAATTGGACAATCGATAAGGCACGTATTTGTATGTTTCTGCTACCATTTTCCTGCTACCTCCTAATCCCATACCCTAAATTGTACCATGTTAGATGATACGTTTCTGCAACTATCTTCTTCTCGAAAACTAAATGGCAAAGCAACATGCATATGGTTACATTGAGTGACAAAGTGAGCAGGTCACATTGTAGTGCAGTGCCCAACGATCATGTCGGTATATATATCTGGTAACGCTCGGCTCTAGTGTGTGCTCCCGTAATTTGGGACCATCTCAATCTGTAAAATATGGCCACCTGTCAAAGGCTCGAAGCTACCTAGGTGGTGAATAACATTGAATGCTTTGCTGATGTGCTAGTGAAATCCCACATTGTCCATAGTTTTACAGTCAAGATTTGTAACCTTAAAACATATCTGAATATATAAAACCACATGTATTGACATGGGGTACTCCCCTAAGTTGTCCTACATACGTCATGTATTACCTTAAACCAAAACTTACTTCGGTAACATCGAAGGCTTGCTTCAGTGCACCCCCACTCCCCAAACTCAAAAGGTAGTATAGTTTTTTTACTTTTATTAATTACTAGTAAAAGTGTCCGTGCGTTGCACAGGGAAAAACAACGGTTTGGTAAACCACCATGTTGACGCTTCATCTGTTTGTCATCATCATCATTCGTGGTCACTTTTCCTCTTATTCATAACGAACATAATTATCAATCCTAAGGCGATTAGATTTGCGAGCCCCTCGTTGAAATGAACCAACAAAGAAAAACCAAAGAAAGAGAATATGACGTTCGTTTGAGGCTTTGCACCAACAAAGAATAACCGAATACGACATGGAGGTGGAGCGGTTGGCGCAGCCCACCGATTGAATGGCAGAGGCGGGGGCAGGTGCGGGGCCGAGTTCTACAACGCCCATTCGAGGGTCTCATCCTCCGCGAAGCCTGGCGGCATGATGTCAGCAGCGTACCAAGGCATCGGCGAAGGTGCCTTCTTCATTGGTTATCATCGCCAACAGCTGGAACTCCCGGCCTCCTCCATAGTTGTCTACCAATCGTGAAAGACGCAGCCGACTAAGTCCTGATTGTTTTCCTTGGCCTCCTCGTTGTAGAAGGCCAGCGCATCGCCGTGGCGCATGTGGGGGCGGCTGACGTGCTCGACGAGGCACGCCCGGCGGCGGAGGTGGACCTAACAGGTAGTCCTTGTCGTCGAGGAAAGCCGCCTTCCTCCTTAGATCCGTCTATGCACACGACGAGTTCACTCCTCGCGAGGCCTTGGCGTGCTTGATTCTATTGCGTCGTCAAAGTCATATGGTTTAATGTTCAAATTTCAGCGCTATTTAAACAACCCAATTAGAAAGAGGCTAGCGTGCGTGCGATCAGGCTGCCCAGAGACTGTTTTTCACATACAGTTGTAGTATTATTGATGATTCAAAATATTTAATTCAGGCCAGCCATGATCCGTATCCAAGCCCATACAATGGAAACTATACGAGTAGACTGACAGCTTCGGCCCAAGGTAGGAGAAGAACTCACGCACACATTAGAGAAGAACTAGCAAAAGATGCCCGTGCGTTGCAACGGGATTAAAATTGAGGATCCATTTCTCTGATTCTGAGTTCAACACCCCGTGCATTGATTTCAGGGATCATTCATCTACGCTGTTTGAAGTGAAGTTGCAACTGTTAGAGAAGAGAGGTTGCATTGTCTGAGGCATTTGTATCGCTTAAATTTTGCTTGGTACAACACAATGACAGATCTTTAAACTATTTAGATAATCACATTTAATATATTTTCATCTAATTGATCAAGAATCATTACTATAAATATTTTGTTTGCAGCTAGAAGGGTTGTCGCTAGTGGCGGAGAATGCAACAAATTTGGGGTCGAGCAAATTGCAAAGAAATCTTTTTTATGTTCTATAACGAATAGCACAAACACATTTATATTTTACTATTTTCTTGCAAAAAAATTAATGACTCAATTTTGTCTAGATACGAATGTATATAAACTTATTTTAATTATAGATACATCTGTATTTTAGGAAGGAGTAAATATGATATATGATCCCAAATATAATCACTTAGCACAACAGGAAAAAGAAACTTAAGTAACGTAGCAAGATCAAAATCTATAATATCTATAAAGTTCATCCCCACTAAAATACATTTAATGTTTGCAAGCTGAATCCTCATTTAGCCACGTCACCCCAATAATTTACATTCGTCCGATGCAAGATCCATGGTCATTTTATCTGTCCGGATCACAATACCAGCGCATACCATTGCACAATCATGGTCCCACTTCAGCAAATGAACAGCCGCGCAGCAACCACCCTTTACTTCCTCTTCTCCATTAATCTCCAATTCTCCACGATGGCACACTCCCTTAATTTTCCACTCATTCCCCATGGAATAAACAACGCATGAAACTTCTGGATTCCTACTCTGATGAGAAGAGCACGCACGCTCTATGTTTCCTCCCCCTCCGAGAGGTCCAGCTCCTAATCCAGTGATCCCCTACAGGCCAACTCCATCAGCACGCCACAATGGGTGCTCGCCTTCCGGCATCTCTCCCCGGCCGCCGGCCCTAACGCGCACGGAGGGGCTTGGCCATCATCGCGTCGTCATCCGATGGTCGGCCATCTCTGTCCATGCTGTCTAAGCTGAGCGAGTACGTAGCGCGGCGAGACGTGTAAATCCTGTTTCGTGTTTGTTTTCATGTAGAGAATCCTAATCTGTCTAATATACTGAGATTAAGGTAAAGAGTTTCACCCCATTTTTTTTCATAATTGTGACCCAGTTTGGACATGGCACAAATCCTGCACTTGAGTGCAGTTGGTGTCCCTTCTTAATTTTGACATTCTGATACAACAACTCTGAAATTAGAGCATGCAGTTATACGACTTATCTCATGTGAATTTCAGGTTTGATATGGCATATGATTCCGATGTTACTTCCAACTTTATAGCAGTTTTTGGCATGTCCTTACCCAAAAGTTTATTGGGTTTCTTATTTCCTGGTCTGGTAAGAAGAGCACGTGGTGATGATATGTCATATCTGAGAGTAATACATGCCTGACAAGGCCAAGCCGAGGCGAGATGGCCCCTATTGTCAAAATCTGCGTATTTCGTGAGTCATCACTTTCCTCCCTGAACCTTCTTTATACTACCATCTTACTCATTTCCCATCTCTCTTGCAGTAATCCCTCTTCCATATTTTTTTTGATATGTGTTAACATAGCCTCTTCCGGTGTACAAAATAGATTTGTCATAATGAATTAGGGACTTCTGTGTTCAGTGTGGGTGATGCATTGCTTAACATTTTGGTGTGTTCATAATTTTAATTTTTCTATGCGGAGTAGCGTGTATATGTGAATAATTAATTTACATAAGGTCAGTACATGTAGATATATCCTGATGTAGTGCCTCTTTTCTTCTACTTCTTTTAATTTTGTATCGATTCGTAAATTAGGACGGATGTATCATGGATGTCTGAGAACATGTGACCAACAGAGGTCAAAATAGATAATTCTGGCACAATGTTACTTTCTGTATGATTCTAGACGTTATTTTCAATGGTATAAGCTTATTATTTCTACATTTGTATCTGAATATATTTTCTAGCTACAAACTATTTTTCAATGTTACTTTTTTGAGTCCCTTCTCCGTGATGATGCGCATGTGACCAACACAATATTAGAAAGGTTAATTGTTATTATATTAGCACTATTAGACCTAAATAAGTGTTTATATAGTTTAAAATTTATGAGATAATTTCATTTATAAAAATTAGATTGTTCATGTTTTTGTATACATAAAAATCATCTCTAATGCCCGCCGCAACGCGCGGGGAATCAACTAGTATCACTAACAATCGTGTTCATTACTAATTCACAATTAGCAAATTACTGAATTAGGCGATTCTTTACAACAGCCCCTAGCCATATCACCAATTTGCAAAGAAAGCACGTAGTTAATTTAGACAATTCCTTTGTCACTGCCGCTAGCCATGGAGCACACACATGCAAAATTTTATAAACGAATTACCTTTCTCCTTTCCTGCAGTTGACCTGTTCCCTTCCTTTTCATTGTCTGTTGACACACGGCCAGCGCCTACGCGAGCTTGCGAGTGGCGGAGCTTGCCGGCCGGAGATACGCACTGCCTGGGAAAGTGCTCATCTGCCACCTATTCCTTTCCCCATTATTCTCTACAAAACTCCCTGGAAGGCTGGAAGAGACGTACTAAAACGAACACGATCTGCTGCCAATGCTAAAGATGCATACGTATAGTTGATGTTTTGGGGGCAAAATTCATGGTAGGTGTGGGCGCCCTTCCTCGCCCTAGCGGTTTCTCGGCCACTGGCCATCGGCCCAACCATCACAATTCGGCACTCGCCAGAGTCTCTAGGAGCCGCATCGCCCGCCGAAGTGTCAGTATGTCGATCTCTTGTCTTGCTCGCCTAGTCACCTCACGCCCTAGCCCTTCCCGCCGCGCCAATTACCGCGGCGCCGCTTCGTATATTGCTCCTGATTTTTGCGATTGTTTGGTAGGCAACCCTCATCTGCTGCTCTCGTACGCACGGCGGAAATCGCCTCATAAAACCAGAGTGTCAGGTCCCTGCGCTCTTTCATAAATCCACCCTGGTGTCAGGTCCCGGCGAGGCGCGGGGTAGAGAAGGCGCTGAAGGTCGATGCAGAAGCCATCTCGCGGGCGCGCTTCCTGCTGCGCAGCCTATCGCGTAGGTGCATGTCCTTCCGGTGTGTGGCCTTGTCTTTCCTTCTCTCTCCAGTTGTAATCAAGGTGCGGGACAGATTGTTTTGATGGGATTTGATCTATTTTCGAGAAGAGGTGACTTGGGCAGATTGTTTTCGATGGGATTTGATCTGCTTTTGAGAGGAGGCAGCCTGGCCTCGTTCGATCCCTATGTATATATGTTGAGACGCTGAAACTGAAACCGGAAAGGACTCCTCCAATCAACGACTCGTGCGGGACCAAACCAAGCAAAGATCGAACAAAGGAAACGTGCGGAAAACGATCGAAAGGGGGAGCACTGAAGCCACGGACGAAGTGGACGGACCAAACCAGAGAAACACTTCTCCCTTTATTATTAGGTATAGATATAGATACCCACGGAGTTTTCTGCATACGCACTTGTGCCTTTTCCTCTTCACTCTTTACTGAAACAGTCTGATTACAGGGTTTAAGGGCGTGTTTGATTGCCTGGGCCGAAAACCTGCATGCTTGCGCCAGCGAGATGGGAGGCATTGCGCGTTGCGAACGGACCATGGGCCACTTTTGGCGGGTCATTTGGTAGACTGTGCGACCTTTTTTGCGCCGGAGAAGAAACTCAGGCACCATTGTTTGATTGCACGTTTCCAGCCCATTCTTCCTAGATCGTGCAGCACACAGCCCATTTGGTTGCACATAGCTCAGTGATGTGGTAACCCCTTCACTTTGAGTGGTGAGGTTACCCAGTACTGAATAATAGCACACATCAGATTCAGTTCATCGAAAAAGATGCTGGTAATACACAACAACTAGTACTTAGTGGGCGATGCATCACGAACGAAGCAACTACTTCGTGATGCATCACAGGTTCGTCACGAGGGGTTAGTATATACCGCCTCGAATAAGTTCATCATTACAAACCAGGGATCAGGTTGTAGCAAGTCCTAACTAATGGAGGGATACAAGATCACCTCCCAAAATCAGCGGATCATGAGAAGGAAGCAGAAGCACTAAGCAGGAAACTGATTGCGGAGCCAGGTCCTAAGCCAGGTCCTCCTCTCCGGTGGCTGCAGCTTACGGTAGGCGGCATACTCGGCTTGATTGTCTGCAATGAAGTCGATAGCCCTGACCAACAATTTAGGCTGGAACAGCTGCGCCTTGCACACGAACCGGGGAGTGAAGATCGTCTTCATCTGAGTGTAGTTGGTGATCGGGGTGCCGACATACTGACGATGCTTCGGGTACCGCTGCAATCGACAAGGAACACATGTTAGTGTGGACGACATTGACATGTATATACTTTCATATCGATGAGGATTCGTACCAGGATGTACTCGTCCGCCGCCCCTTCGTCACCGCCGTAGAAGCAGCAACCATCTTTGCTCCAGTCCAGAATGCGATCGGATTTCATCTTCATGATGACGCTCCACTTCGTCCTCCAGTTTCTGACGTGGTTGTACAGCTGAAGAGTGGTGACATGTACGCCGGCGAATGCAAGAACATCCGTGGCTACCTTCTTCATCTGCTGCTCCTTGAATCCCATGTTGAAGCAGACGCCGCTACGGACGAGCTGAACCAACCGGTTCAGCACAAACTCTGATAGCTCAGGTTTCCAAACCATGGCTGGTTTGCTTGCTATCAGAGATGGCTGAGCATTCACACTTGCCGCAGAAAGATCAGGGGAGCCCAAAGGTATGATAGCCTACATGAAAAACACTAGCAGATCAATGAACTATCACATGAAATTTTTTAAGCACTAGCAGATCCATAAACTACCAGTGCCACATCAAAGAACGGCGAGGTAGGTAAGATCGGCCTTACAGTCAAAGGAGACGCATGTAGCACCGATGTAGGGGAAGCAGGGGACCCTGGCGAGATGCAGGCAGCACCACCGTCCCAGTGGAAGATGCAGGCAGCACTACCGTCCCCGTCGTAGAGTCAGATGGAACCTGGAAAACTTTCACAACCTCCACCGGCGACGAAGGAATGTCCTAGAATGGATTCGTTCAGACCCCGGTTGTGTACCCATAAGATCTAGATCTAAGGCTAGGGTTTGCAGAAGCTTACCACAACCGAAGTCATCGACGCACACGGAGAAGACGACCATCCTTCGCGGCCAGTAGCCGCCGCCACAGCCGCCGTCGCCGCTGCAAGCCTCGCCGACCGTGCGGGTGAGGTAGAGTCGGCCATGTCGCTAGATCGGGGATGGTGGATGCGCTCGAAATGGGGGGAAATGGGGGATTTGGATTTGCCGGTGAGAGAGCCGCCCCTGTATACGGTGGCGAAAATTCAAGCGCGGTGACCGAATTCATGGCGTCGAGATTTTGCCGTCCCGCGCGAGCTCCCGCCATCTTCCGCGGTGGCTCTGCGAGGACGCCGCGTTCTCCATTTCTACGGAAACGGGGGTGGCTCGCTAGAAACGGTCAAATCGGGCGTTCCTCCAGGGCCTGGCCCGAGGGTGCTTTGAGAACCGGTTCCTGCAAGAACATAGCGTCAACAAGAAAACCAAACGGACCGAAAAAAGCTAGGCCGATGCGAGCCAAGGAGCATGCAGCCTACAAAACGCGCCCTAAATAGCCGGACCAACACGACCTAGCATAGCTCACACACGCATGTACTTTGCATGTAACAAGCCACTAACTAATTGATCCACTAATATCTCACTACTCGCACTAGCCGCACAGCTTGAGTCACTTCCAAGCCTTTGGAGATCAGTTTACTCGGCACATGCGCAACTGAATACGCCCGCTCCGTCCTCCGGTATGACTTGACCGCTTGGACTCTCTACACATGCTGCTTCATGCCGTTAACCCATCCATGCGCATAGACTAATCACTGATGCAACGGCACCTACGCACATTAATGCCACTACAACACCAATGCACGGTGCCCGACACACATAGCTTGGCATTGCTCAACCTGCCGTGCACTCACACTCTAGTCTAGTAAGCATGTATGGGCGCAAAGCAAACTGAAATACACATGATGCTAACTCTATACAACAAGGTTAACCCCAACATAGACGATCCCGGCCTCAGGCTAAGAGCTTGCCATGTCATATATACAACAAGAAGTTATGACCCAAATTTATATAAAAGGGAGGCTAATTTCTAAAAACAGTCATGGATCGTCATCATCACCTATTTATAGCTCATGTAAGCTCCCGACTAGGGTTTATCGCTTCATAAGATAAGCCACGTCGTTTGAAAACAGTTCCTGATATAGTAAAGTTTTGTTGGCGGACCCATGTTTTTCCTTTCTATGTTGGGGGTTGGGGGGTCCACGCTAAATCTTGTCTCTCCCGTTGTGATTTTTTTTCGTTCTTCATTATTGCCTAGCATGCGTGTAGCACCCAAGATACCGTCCATGTCACTGACGTGACGCTGGCAGTATCTAGGAGTGAGAGTGACGTGTACTGGCCGTGGTGGTGATAAACGAGACGGGAAAAGTTAGACACGGCGGTGGGAGACAACTTGTGCTTCAACGCCATATGTTAATTGGGTGTGCGTCCTCGGGTGATGACTATCGATGTGGCAGAGCTGGCACATGACACAACTAGAGGTATTTTGTTGCTCCAGATTGCATCTGTGGCGGCGGCAATAAAAGCAGAAGCAGTGAAGAAAGCCAACAAGGAAGAAGACGACAAAAAAGTGCCGCTAGTCTCCGGGCATGAGGAAGTGGTTACCAGGGGCAAAACCTCCTAGCAGCCACGCTTCTAAGAAAAGAGCTTCTTCTTGTCCAAAGATCGGTTCCCCTTGGGTCGTCTGACCTCGTTGGCGTCAGAAGTGGTAGGGAACTCGATATATGCGTAGAGCTTTAAAGAAAAGTACGGCTCTCAACCGATTATGGTTATGGTTTTGGTACCTGTCTTCTTTTTGTCATCCGCCTCAATGGACATGACATCATCTACAATAAGTGTTTTTGGCCCTTCGTTCCACGACAAGTTCTCATTCGTAACATCGATGGTGGTGTTGGAGGATTAATATAATTTTCTAGGTATGTGCCTTAAGATCTTGGTTCACTGGATCGATTTTGGATCTTTTCTCATGGTTGTTGCGAGGAGGATTATCGTTGCAATATTTGTCTCGGATTCTACATCCTCGACCATGGTTATTCATACTTTCAGCTGCCTAGTGATGTTGACCAGGTTGTTCAGTTACTTTTCCCTGGCATACTGGTGTTGGTACTCTTGCGATATTGATTGACTATTTTGATGGTTACGTGCATGCACGTAGCCTTGAAATTGCGACTCAAATCAAACTATATATGGAAAAACCTTCGTTGGTATTTTCAGGTCAATGGTTTGATATGTATTTTCGGCTCCTTTTAGAGAAGTACAAGATTATGTCATTGAAGAAACATAATTTGAAGGTCTGGATACTTTTCTTGTTTTTTTTACTTTATTTTGTAATTATTGAAGTTAGCTCGTGTATCTCTATCATATATTATTTAGAGTACTACAAATATATGTGGTATTGATTGTAAAACAAAGGATGAAAACAACAATTTTGGGTAGACATGTAAGCACAGGCTACAGCCCTCTATGCGGTAGTGTTGTACTTGTAGCAGCACTGATATTCAATTGGTTCATATGGATTTGATACAATTTAAATATTCATTAATGATGATTAATAATTTATTAAAGACTATCATGTCTTTAGATATGAAAGGTGCACTGAAGCAAAAGTAAACATCAATTATATGGCATAAGGAATGCATATTAGGAACTTCATATTCAAAAGCGTTTACTTATTGTTGTGATTTATCACATAATCTTGATATTAGTTAAGTCATCGCTGACTAATGCTTGTTTTAACAATCAAACTTTGTCATGTATATCCTCGATGTAGAGTAAAGAAAAATAGGGCTAGTACACATAATTCACGTTGGAACTAGACGAGTCTAGTGATGGTATGGGTCGTATAGCAAGTTATATTCTCGCTTCTCACAACCACACTGCAAGGAAGGGAATAAATGAGGCAGGGTTGCCGACCCGCTGTTGTATCATGGCATGGTGCAAGCCCCTTGATGGCTTGATCCCAAATGCCAGCTGCCGATCTTGGAGCCGTTTCGGTAGAGAATGGTGTCCATAGAAGCCATCACGGGGCACAGCGGCGCTACACAGAGGATTCACGCACCAGTTAGAACTGTGCAAAGGAGTGTTTTCTCGTCTCACGGAACCGAACACACTGCCCGTAGAATCGTAAAATGGATCCATTTTCCTAATTTTAGAACCGATAAGCTACATATTTCTCAAACACTTGCACATTTTTCCCTGCTGCCTCCTAATCCCATATCCCAAATTGTACCAATGGTAGTTGATATGTTTCTGAAACTATTGTCTTCTTCTTAGAAAACTAAGTGGCAAAGCAAAGAATGCATATGATGACATTGAGTGACAGAGTGAGCAGGCCACATATTGCCCACGGTCATGACGGTATATATGGGTCAATCGCTCGGGTCTAGTGTGCGCATCTCCTAGTTGATGGAGACCTTTCAATCTATAAAGTATGGCCACTCGTCAAAGTTATCTAGTTGGTGAATAACATTAGATGCTTTGTGGTGGTGCTAGTATAGCAGCACATTGTTGGACATGATGTTTTGGCTCATAGGTTTAAATGCACCTATTATGAAAAATGCATTCTAAATATCTTTCAAGATCCCCAAAAATTATAAAAGAAAGTTATGGATGTACAGCCAAACATGTTATGTTCGCGCACAAATTTTCTTTGGATAAAGATATATATTTTGTGGAATGTGTAAAAAAGACAATAAAAATTATTGTGAGAAGCTAGCTATTTTGGAGAACCAGTTTTTTTTAACACAAGTCACTTAAAATATTATTTTTTCGTGAGACTTTGTGTGCGGAAATAGAATGTCTAGATGTACACCTATAATTTTCAGTTTTTTTCCATATTTTAAAATAGTTTTTGCGCAATAGGCGCATCTACACCTATGAGCCAAGATGAATTTCCGCACATTGTTCATAGTTTCACAGTAAAGATGTGTAATCTTGAAACATGTCTCAATAGCTGAGATGACATTACCGTGATGAAGTACTTCCTTTGTCCTATACATAATGTATTAGTTTCAACCAAAATGTACTTCGGTAACATCAAATTATACGACATAAGAATTACATATTAATAGTTTGACTGTGCTTCCCTTAACCCCCTCCTCCAAATCTATTAAAGGAAAAGAATTATAATTAAACCTAATAAACTAATTAAAATGTCATTTGATCTAATTAGGCATGGATATAGGGATCTTGATCCAATCGTATACCCACATATCATGTCCAGCCCTGCATATACATATGTTGTCGGAAATAATCATGAACGGGACGACGTGTGCTCAATCATTCCGACACCGTATACTAGTTGGTTTCTATGTGTATTTCGTGTAGTACTAGAAGTAGCTACGAATTTTTTTATAGGACTGCCTTAGATAGCTAGTTTTGTGCTATTTATATGCGTGTAAACTCGAACTTGTAAAATCACATTGTGGACATCAACACAACAAGAATCAACGATCAATCTTTTTGGGTTGTGTGTGTACGGGAAATAGTACTAGCTAATCCAAGATCATCATATAGCTCGCATCTTTTCTTTCATCTTCTGTTTATTTTTCAGCTCACAATTTGGTTGGTGATTTGTCCTTTTTGGCTGTTGTATTGAACTCCGTTCATTTTACGATTTAAGAAAATGCCCCCGGCTAGCGTTTAAGCCCGCTGGGAATCTTAGGGCATCTCCGCAAAACGTCCGCGTGCGTCCTTTTGGATAAAAACGCGTCCCAACGCGCAGATCCAAATGCAAAACGGAAGGCCCGTGAGGTCCGGCACGACACAAAGCCAGCTCAAATTTGGGTGACTTTTCGGGCGAGCCGGACAACCGCGGGCGTTCTTTTCCATCCGCACATGTCCGTTCGTGGCCCATTTGGCAGTGACAAAAAAGGTCCCATATCTTCTCTCTCCTCTATCCCTTTTGCTTTTTGCCATGGATATCTCCATCACTCCTCGTCGGATTGAAGCTTGCCTGGCCAAGCTTCGTCGCCGCCCTCGCCCGGAGGCCCTCGTCGCCGCTGCCTCCTTTTTTTCATGCCTGATGGAAGTCGCCGGAGCCGAAATGGCCGTGGTGACGTCGGACTCGACGCCGACGAGCCCGCCATGGCCGAGACACGACCTCGCCGCGTTCCTGGCCGCGCCTGGCAGCGGCTCCGGCCACGTGCACACCCCGCGCCGCCCGCCACGACGGAGCCTAGGCCGAGCCCTGCGCCCACGCGCCGCGCCACCGTGCCGCACCTCCACGGTCGTGCCCCGCGCGCGTCGCACACTCCGGCCACGGGCACACCCGCCACGGCCCCGCCCCGCGCCTCCTCGCTCCGGCCACGGGCGCGCCCGCCCTCGCCCGCACCGGAAGCGCCCCCACCTTCCGGTACAGAGGCGCGATGACGTCGGCGGTGCCTTGCAGTCGAGCCACAAGAGGCCGCGCGCCACGGCCTCGTGCCCACGACGCCCGCTGCACGGCCAGGACGAGACCTGCAAGGAGGCACCCGCGAACCCCATCGTTGACCTGCCGCCGCTGGTGGCGCCGCCGCCGCGCCCCTCGGCCCCGCCCACCACCGCATCGCCATCGCCGTCGACCTGTCCGACGAGTCCGCCCTCGCCGTCACCTGGGCCATCGCCAACTACCTCCGCCCCGGGGATGCCATCATCCTGCTCCACGTCCGCTCCACCAACGTCCTCTACGACGCTGACTGGGGCTACGTCACCCCCACGTATCCCGAGGATGACGCCGAGGTCGCCGCGCGCAAGATGGAGGACGACTTCGACGCCCTCACTGCCTCCAAGGCCGAGGACCTGGCCAAGCCCCTCCAGGAGACGGGGCAGCGCGCAGCGATGGGACCGCGTCCGCGGCATTGCGGCGAGGGCGACGTCAGATGCCTCGAGGCCGGCGAGGCGCTCGCGGAGGCAGGCGGAACGCCTCCGTGGCTGAGCGCGCCGTCCGCTGCGAGCTCTCGGCCGCTACACCGGCTGCGCCTTGGCAAGATGCCTCGGCACGACGCCGCCCCGTCCGCTGCGAGCTCGGCCGCGACGCCGCTGCGTCCGCTGCGCCTCGGCGCGATGTCGTCTGCCCCGCGCGTCATCACCCACGACGCCGGCCGCCCCGCGCTCATCTCCCCTGAGCCACGCCGAGCTGCTCCCGATTTGGGTCGTGGATGCGTTGGGGAATAAAAATCGACCAGGACATCTGCGAGCGTCCGCGCGATATCCGCGTGTCCGGTGAACGACCCAAACGGACAAACTACACCATCCGTTTGGGTCGTAGGGTTGAAGATGCCCTTATGCCGGAGCTAACAAAGAGTCAAGGCAGTGCATGTGAGCAGGATGTCAGAGTAACGTTGGAGCTAGACGAGTGGTGCGACACATAGCTATGGTGATGTTGGGAGTGAGATCAGGTGACATGTACCCTTTTTTTTTTTGAAACTTTCTACTGTGGGGGAGCCCCCCACAGTCTCACTTTATTAAACCCAAAACAGAAGAGTTACAATATATACAAAAAAGGTAAAAGAAAACAAGAAACAGGCTATATACAAAAGAAACCTATGGGAGAGACTTTAGCCATATTGACAGAGGATCTACATCAACAGCTTTCACCCTATGCATAAGCATGGTGATGTCATGAAAAAAACCTTCCTTCCAACCTCTGAAAGTCGGCCTTATATGTTTAAAAATGCATGCATTCCTTTGCTTCCAAATGTTCCAACATGCAATGACCACAACTTCAACAAAACATGGTCCCTGGAAATTTCTTTTGGCAGCATATAGTGATGCAAGTGTATCTCCCGGGTGCCAGGGTATTTGCAAATAATTCCAAATTCGTGTGCTGTACATGCAGTTAAAAAAGAGGTGTCTCCAATCTTCATAAGAATCATCATGACACAACACACAACTCTGAGTATCAGAAACATTCCAATGCCTCCTCAGTAGCATGTCCTTGGTATTTATTCTATCATGAAGAATGAGCCAGGCAAAGAATTTGTGTTTTGAAGTACATTTGCTCTTCCACAACCAAATAGAGGGAGTGTGGTTTAGCATTGAGCCAAAAATTTAAATTTTGCGAAAAAATCTGAAAAAAATCATGCATGTTCACAGCACATATTAAGATAATCTCTAAAAATTTCAGATCAAAATTCGAAACATACATCGAGAAACAAAAAAGAGAAACTCAGATGTGAATAGTTACAGAGAAACTCAGATTTGAATTCGGGAACTCAGATGTGAATAGTTACAGAGAAACTCAGATTTGAATTCGGAAACTATTCATGACAGATTTCTCTTTTTTATTGTGCAAAAGGTGCATGTCACCTGATCTCACTCCGTGATGTTGTGCTTGGTATACGCAAGGACTGCATCACTGTAGGGAAGCGAATAGATGCGGCAGAGCTGCCAACCCAATGTTGTACCATGGCATGGTGCAAGCCCCTTGATCCCAAACGCCAGCTGCCGGTCTTTGAAGCCGTTCCAGTAGACAATGGGCTTGTGGTGTGTACCATTGGTGTCCGTAGAAGGCATCATGAGGCACGCGGTGCTGCACCATGTGTTAACGCGCCAGTTAGAGGGGTGCAGAGGAGCGTTTCCTCGTGTCATGCAACCAAACGCACTGCCCATATATACTTTACTATATATAAAAGTTGAACCCATCTGCTCAATCCTCAGCGATTTGGTTACTGTAGCATCATCTACAGTATCTCTAACTTACTTTTCTATCTAATTTTCCCTTCTACTGTAATTTATTGACCTAGTGGCCTAGCTAACGTGGCCCATCGTGGCCCATCCTGCACAAGGTCGTGGCTATCGTGGCAAGTTCTAGCTGAACCACGGTGTTTCTGGGCGTTCCGGGATATCTCCTCTCTCTCCCTTGCATCGCAGTTCGCAGTCGTCTCGCCTCCCTCTCCCTCACACCTTCCCGTCGCCTTCCTCTTCACCTCCTGTGGCGGATCGGACTCTTAGGGTTTCCGCGCTCTTCCCGTCGCCTGAGTCATTCCCCTAGCAATAGCACAACACGGCAGCAAAGCCATGCAGGCGCGTGGTGGACAAAGCGGATCCCCGCAGTCGGCGGAGGACCCGGCGGCGCCGCAGCGATGGACCACCTCGCGCGGGTGGCGGCCGAGGCCGAGGTGCTGAACGTGTACAAAGAGAGGTCTGAGCCGGATATGGAGATGAAGATTGTAGAGGCACTGGTGGAAAAACAGGCTTCCGGGAAGCCCCATAAGTCGCGAAGGTAAAGGAACCGCGACTAATGGGGTCTTTAGTCGCGGTTCGTGTGGCGAACCGCGACCAAAGGCTCCGGGCCCGTGGCGCACGGTGGCCAGCTGGTGCACGTGGGGGCTTTAGTCGCGGTTGGCCAGCCCAACCGCGACTAAAGGTGCTCGAAGGCCTTTAGTCGCGATTGGCCGAGCCAACCGGGACTAAAGCCCTCCCCTATATATACCCATCCAGCAGCCAACACTTAGCCATTTGGAGCCATTCTCTTCACAAACTTCACAAGTGAGTGTTAGGTTTGCTTTTGGTTCCTCTTATGCACATAAGGTGTTTGATGAAATGCCCCAAGAGCATGAAACAAACATGATATGAAGTGTTGGAGTCACACTTGAGCTTTCTCATTTATTTTTTCCTCCTCGATCGCGGTTAGCAACTTGAACCTTTGATGTGTCATTGATAAAATATGCATGTGTGTGTAGTTCATTGTTTAATTTATATTGTTTGTAGCTAGTTAGTTTAACAAATGCATGATGGTTAATTATATATTTTATATTATAATAATGCAGATGAATCGGCAATGGATGTACGGTAACCGACTCTCCGGCGAGTTCAGTACGGGTTTGAAAGATTTCCTCGTAGTGGCTAATGCGAACAAGCAGGGGGGTTTTGTTATCTCGTCCATGTGTTAAGTGTAAGAATCGGAAGGGTTACTCTTCCTCAAGAGATGTTCACATGCACCTGCTTCGGCACGGTTTCATGCCAAGCTATAATTGTTGGACCAAGCATGGAGAAAGAGGGGTTATAATGGAAGAAGATGAAGAAGGGGATGATTTCAATGATGAAAGCTATCTTTCTCATTTCGGTGATACTTTCATGGAGGATGCTGAAGGTGAAGGGGAAGGTGAAGAAGAGGCACGTGATGATCCGTTGATGATCTTGGTCGGACCATTGCTGATGCACGGAGACGCTGCGAAACCGAAAAAGAGAGGGAGAATTTGGATCGCATGTTAGAGGATCACAGGAAGGCGCTCGTACCCCGGATGCGATGATGGTCTCGAAAAAGCCGGGCTGCACACCGGATTTGCTGAGATGGAAGGCACAGGCAGGTGTAGCCGACTCGGCATTTGAAAACTTGCTGAAAATGTTGAAGAATATGTTTCCAAAGAATAACGAGTTGCCCGCCACTACGTACGAAGCAAAGAAGGTTGTCTCGCCCTCTAGGTTTAGAGGTTCCGAAGATACATGCATGCATCAACGATCGCATCCTGTACCGCGGTGAATACGAGAATTTGAATGAATGCCCGGTATGCACTGCATTGCGTTATAAGATCAGAGGCGATGACCCTGGTGACGATGTTGAGGGCCAGAAACCCAGGAAGAGGGTTCCCGCCAAGGTGATGTGGTATGCTCCTATAATAAAATAATACAAATTAAAAAGAAACCAGATTTAGGGCGAGGGGGGGCTAAACCCTAAACCCTGCGGAGGCCTTTAGTCGCGGTTGGCCAGAAGAACCGCGACTAAAGGTCCTCCGCCCTGGCGCTCGCCTCGCGGCCCACGTGGATGGGCCTTTAGTCGCGGTTCGTAAGGAACCGCGACTAAAGGGGGGGGCCTTTAGTCGCGCTACTTTGGTCGCGGTTGGGCCACCGCGACTAATGGCAGTTGCCAACCGCGACCAAAGCCCCTTTTTCCACCAGTGAGGATGCCAAGGGGAATGACCAGCACGAGCATGAGCACGAGGTGCACGCGGCAGCAATGGGGATCCCTCGCGGATTCTTCCGAAACGCAGGTGCGCGGTGGCGGAAGGAGATGTTGGATAGCGGGATTTACGTCAGCCAGGTAAGGCACCCATCTCATCTCCTCTTATCTATTTCTTTTGGATCCGTTTCTGTGGCTTTTATCCCAATCGTACTTCCTCTCCCTTTCCCTACCAAGACGTAGTATAGGCGGCTGTGATGCCCTCGATAGATTTTCAGACACACCGACAGCAGCAGCCAGGGCCGGGCCGGGAAAAACCGGGGCCCTGTGCAAAATTTTAATATGGGCCCCTATATTCTTAGAAAAACAAAACTAATGGATAATCATATAGTGTGTATATGCCTTTTGTAGACATTTAAATTGAAAAGATAATGGATCTCAATTTTTTTTTTGAAAAGATAATGTCTAGTTTATGAACTTGTGGTAAATTCATCTTAATATCTATTGTAAGAGGAAATATAGTTTCCAAAGCCATTCAGACCAGCGTTCTGACAAAAAATAACCAACATCTAATGATTCTGATTCATTTGAACTATTTGAGTTTTTAAAACGGAAAAGGAAACTTTCGAAATCTCAAAAGCTTATAGTAGCATGTAAGGCTATTCTAATAGTACATATGCATAGACAAATCTATTATAAGAACTATCCCCATAAAATCAATAGAATAACCCTATATATCAAATTTACCTCACCATCTATAATTTTAAATGGTAGTTATTATTATTTAATGTGAATCCAAGAATTTAAGATGTTTCAGCGAAGTGCAGTTTTGGATCACACGCATCAATCGGAATTAGCAAAAAGCTGAAGAAAAAGAAATACACGACCTGAAGCTACAGATGGCAAGAATCGAACCTGGAACGTCCTGACGAACCAATAAAATGCAATACGCGGAAACCAACTGGGCAGTATTTGTTCTGTGTTTAGCTTACGTATTTACGCTATATAAAGAGAATCTCCAATATTTTGGGGCCCCAAAAAATTTTGGGCCCTGTGCAGCCGCACGGGCCGCACTCCCATGGGCCCGGGCCTGCAGCAGCTTAGCCTCAAGTACCTCTGCCCTCGCACCTAAACGATTTCCAGATTATCTTGCCCGCTACACCTTTTCGTGTATATGACGGTGGCGCAGGTGCGACAGTCAACAGTGAGGAGGGGTACTATCTCACTCTGAGTTGCCTTGCTAGGTATCTACTTGTGGAATCCTAAAATGGATGCATTTTCCTAATTGGACAAGAGATAAGCTACAGATCACTCAAACACTCACACATGTTTCCCTGCTACCTCCTATTCCTATATCCCAAATTGTACCGATGGTAGCGATATGTTTCTGCAACTATCTTGTTCTTCAGGACTCCTTCTTCTTCTTAGAAAACTAAATGGCAAAGCAAAGGATGCATATGATAACATTGAGTAACAGAGTGAGCAGCCCACGTTATTGTCCACGGTCATGATAGTATATATGGGGCAATTGCTCGGCTCTAGTGTGCGCGTCTCCTAGTTGATGGCAACCCTTTCAATATATAAAGGATGGCCACCCGTCAAAGTTATCTTGCTGCTGAATAACATTAGATGCTTTATGGCTGTTCTAGTATAGCCGCACATTGTTGGACATGGTGTTTTGGCTCATAGGTCTAAATACAACTATTATGAAAAATGGATTCTAAATATTTTTCAAGATGTCGAAAAATTCTAAAAGAAAATTCTGGATGTACATCCAGACATGTTATGTTCGAACACAAATTTCTTTGGATAAAGATATTTTTGTAGAATCTGCACACAAAAAAAACTTGTGAGAAGCTACTTTGGAGCACTGATTATTTTTACACAAATCACATAAAATGTAATTTTTTTGCGAGACTTTGTGTGCGAACATAGAATGTATGTACATCTATAATTTTCAGATTTCTTTTCATATTTTAAAATAGTTTTTGTGCAATAGGTGCATCTACACCTATGAGCCAAGATAAATTTCCGTACATTGTTAATAGTTTCACAGTAAATGTGTAATCATGAAACATGTCTCAATAGCTGAGACGACATGTACTGAGATGAAGTACTTCCTTTGTCCTATACATGATGTATTAGCTTCAACCAAAACTTACTTCGGTAACAATAAATTATACAACGTAAGAATTACATATTAATAGTTTGACTGTGCTTCCCCTGAACCCCCTCCTCCAAATCTATTAAAGTTAAAAACTATAACTAGCCGTAATAAACTAGTTAAAATGTCATTTGATATAAAAAAAATCGAAATGGGGAGTTTAACCCCGGCTTCGGTCTTTTATTAAAAAAAGCAGTAATATTTTAGTCTTACAAAACTCGCATCTCAATCATCGCCTACAGATGTGTGGCATGCGGGCGGGAAGAGACGCCTCTTCACCGATTTTGGCATTGCAACCACGCGCAAAAAATCTGGCACCACGCTCGTCTTCTTTCTGGTGCCCTGGACGCCTCCCCCCCAAGAGATGTCCACAACCATCGTGATCTCATGAATTGGATGCTAGAATGGTTTGCGTCGGTGAAGGATTCAGAGATGGATATTACTCTAATGATCTTGTATCAGGCATGGCTGGCTAGGAATGAAGCCCGCGATGGTAAGAAGATTGAGGAGCCAGACACCATTGTGAAACGGGCGATATGCCTGTTGGAGGAGTGGCATAACGTGCAGGAGCCAAAACCAATCAAAGGCACGGTGACTAAGGAACGTTGGTTCCCGCCGGAGACTGGGTGGATCAAGGTCAATACGAATGGAGCTTGGAACAAGGCCTCAGAGAAGGGTGGTGGAGGAGTGGTTGCTCGTGACCACGATGGACGCTTCTTGGCTGGAGCTTGCCATTTTTTCCCCTCCTTGCCTGACCCTGAAGTGGTGGAGCTCTACGCCTGCAAGCGAGCCATGGGTTTGGTCAAGCAACTGAAGCTGAAGAAAGTGGTACTAGAGTTGGACTGCGCGAACGTGGTTCGAAAGCTCAATGAGACGGAGATGGACAGATCAGTGCAAAGCTTTGTCATCGAAGAATTAAAGCGAGAGCTCAAGGCGTTGGATGGCCATGTGGTCAAATGGGTGCGGCGATCAGCCAATCCGGTTGCCCACAGATTAGCGAAGGAAAGCTGTGATTTAGAACTATGTAAAACTTGGTTTTTATTTTCTCCAGATTGTATTGTGGATGTGTTAGCTCAGGACTTGCCTGGGGCTTAATAATAATCGCAGCTATTTCCTCTCAAAAAAAAATCATCGCCTACAGTTGATACAAAAATCAACCAGCAGAACAAAAAGAATATAATAAAACTACACATCATTGTAGCCTCCTAGTATGACGTCAGGCAGCCTGGCACAAGATATCCTGAGCGACCGTCTGGAGCTGTGTGCATCCAGAAACCATGGCATCCCGGGAAGAACAACAAAAGACAGCTCACAAGCCATTTAGAGAACAACAAAATTCATTTAACTTCCATGTCACAAGCTTTGGATGACAGAATGAAGGCATAGCACATTCGGTGATTAGTTTCCTCCAGCACCATTCATAGTAATTGAGGATTATGAACGAATCTTTGACAATTAATTATCGATGGAGTGCTGGAATTCACTCGTTCTGAAACTGAAACATTCCAATAATTTCGTATTATGGGCTTATGTGTTATAGAATAATAATCACATTTTTTAGGTAATCTAGCAGACATGTGAGGGATTCCAGGCGCACATTTGAGCCTGCGCGGCTAAGGTTTCTATAACTAGGTTGTGATTCAAGGTTCCCTGTTGAGCTTGGCAACACTAGGTTTGTGGTGGGTGAGGAATTTGCCGGAGAGAGTGGTAGATCTGCTACCTCGAGTCTAGCAAGTAGTTGCACCCTAACAGAAGCTTTATTGCCATCAGTAGTTAGCAATAGATTGCATAGATGAATGTTAAATATTTTACATGGTTAATGGAGGATGTATTGTGTGGTTGGGCGATGATGCCTGGATATATTATGTTGCATTGGATTTGGTTTTCTAGGTCAGGGATTCTAGATGAATATTTATGGTGTGGTGTTTATATAATTATATTATTAGTTCAGGTCTCCTTTTAGATAACAACTGATTGAATTCATTGGCGAAACCGATTACAAACGACTCCAAAAATAAAGAAAAATGCAATATGGTCCCAGACTTTTGCAAGAAGGACCTCACACCGTACTTCCAAAACGCAATCAAGCCCATCGTCCTCGTCGTCACCAACCAAGTACAGGGACCGGATCCAGAAGCAGCAAATCTTCCAACACCATCGTATCACCGCCGCCGTTGTCGCCACACTGGGCTTTGAACACCGTAGGAGTGCCCACCCCGGGGGTAAGAGCTAAGAATCTTTTCCAGACCATCGGGCAGGCAGGAGATGGGGAAGAGCAAGCTAGCAGTACCTCCAAACAAAGGTCCCCGAGCAGTAGACCCAAACCACCAGCATAACGCGCCACCATCTGGCATGTTTAGGCATCGACACCTCGAGCCACCTCCTCCCCTCGCCACCAAGGCCGGCCGGAAGAAGCTGCAAGAAGCGACAGCCGCACACCACCAGAAGAACACAAACAACCCTAAAAAGGAAGATGGTGGTGTCATCCCCTTCCTCTCCCTCGCCACCATGGCTGGCGAGGGGAAGACAACAGCATCAGCACTCCTCCGACACCTGAACAGACTCCACAAACTCCACGGCAGGGCCGAAAGTCAACCGCGCCCGGAGAAACCATCCGCCCCAGATCCCTAGATCTGAGAGGGCACCATGCCAGCAGCTCGTCGGTGCCGCCACAAGTAGCCTCGCCAACATGGGGATCGAGCTCCAGCACCCCTATTCCGACGCGACGCCGCCTCCACCATCCCAACGACGTCCCCAAAAACCCTAGCAAAATACAAGCCGAGCCGCAACCTCGCGCAACAGGAGAAGATCCCCCGCCGCCGCCACGCCACCGGGGCTTCGCCCGGCGGCGCCATCGGTGGCGGGAGGAGGAGGGTGTGGTGGGGGCTAGGGTTGGAGGGTTTTTTGTGGAGAATGACCTCGAACCTTAAGGACTACTGAACTAATTATCCCTTTTTAGGATACTTTTGATACAAATATTCTTTTTAAATCGTATTTTCAATTTGTTATTATAGCTAGATGATGACTTGCATTTCTTTTTAATAAGAGGTGAAAGCTCATCGGGCTTCTGCTTCAGTACAATCCTCCTTCCACCAAATTTAAATACATTAAAAGTTGAGATCATTTTGTACCCCTTTGTAATTAACATTTTTTTAAACGGGCTTTGTAATTAACTTATGAAGGGCTATGAAACGATCTCAGCCCTTGATGAGTTTGATCTTGGGGATAAGGGTTGTACCGAAGCAAGCCTCATCCCAAACAAGGCACATGGTCCTATGGCAAAACATTAGGGGTGTGTTTGGATTGTGGGCATAAAAAGGTGGCTATGGGTACCCCCAACCACGTGGCTGGGGTTAACCACTTTTTCTGTTTGGTTGAGTTGGTTAAGAAAGTGGTTAACCACAACCATGTTTGTGTTTGGTTTCGGGGGTGAAAGATGGCTGTAGTGATATGATCACCTCTTTGTTATGATGGTGAGAATACCTCATAATACAAGCTTTGCTACATAGATCAATCCAAGTTTGGCATGGCTATATGAATTTTGACATCACATCACATTATAATATAGAGTAGTAGTTTAGACATAAAATTGAATGGTCCACATCAAAGCACAAGGCCATACAACCAATAGTTCAATGTTTTGGTTAAAATCATAAGCCGAAGTCAAACAAGACACAAGCAATCACTACTCGCCATCTTTACCTCAAAGATCATCAGCTTCAGGGAAGGTGTTCTTCACATACCTAGCAACCCAAACCATCTTTTGAGCATTCTCCAACACTTGAAATGCCGTTGCTAAATTTGGATTCTCAACCAAGTAGGCATATTAATGGGCAAGGAAATCCAAACCAAAACCTGGAAGTCCTTTCATGCCATCCCAAAGATCGTCCAAGGGGTTCTTGTTCGTGCTAGCAGTCTTTTCTATGGCAACAGCGAGTCTTTCGCTACAAGCCAAGAGAGTTGCTTGTAGCCCCTCTTCCGCATTAGAATTAGTTTTAGCCTTTTTTAGTTTGGAAGCCGATGACTCACATCCATTGTGTGATTGGGTAACTTCAACATCCGGGGCATCTCCATTGTTTGCTACCTCTTCTTCAAGATTAGTCACCTCTGTAGCTAGAGGCTCATTTGAGCCTACTGCATATTGCCCTGTGGCCAAGCTTGCGCCATGAATAGCTTCCATCTCATCATAATGCTCAATGGTCTTGTTAAGGAAAGGTGCATCTTCTTTGTGTGACTGTAAAAATATGAAAGGAACAATTTGAGCTATTACTATGCATAGAAGAAATCATTTCAGCAACATGTAAGCATAGAAGAAATCATTTCAGCAAAACGTATACCTGAACATGGTTTATGTAATGCTCATGGTCAAGAACAATCATCTTGTGATCTTCATCCCATCCTGCACCACTCAGATTTTTAAGCTGCAATATCTTCTGAAATTTCCTCCTCCAATTTCTATTATGATAGCGGATCTGATTTCCGGTCAAGCTAAGATGAAAATGCTCATTCAAATCTTTGGCGCAAGCATTCAAGTGTGCCTGCTTGAACCCAGTATTTGTTTTAGTGCCACTTTTCACAATACCACATAGGTGAGCAAGCATGTACGCTGACATAGGAGGTGTCCATGCAACTTGCTTAGACTGCATTCCCTACAATATTAGGCATAAATACCACATGAAGCATGCAAATTAGGATGTAAATAAATACCATTTCAGCAAACAATATGCCATTACAAATAAATTCCGGCACATACATAGTTCCAACAAAGTACAATAGTTCATGCAAACAAAATAGATGACAAACTAGCTATTACATATTTTGTTGTTGCATATAGTTTAGTCGGTCTTCCCACATTTGATCGGCAAGTTCTTCCATAAAGGCAGTTGTGAGGGTGTGTTCTTGTGCTTGGCCACTTGACGTTGAAGCATGAGAAATATTTGGCACCCACTCATCCTCGGGTATGATATATTCATCTATCCCATCATTTATAACCCAATTGTGAATGATGCAACAAGCCACAACAATGTCTACTTGAGTAGCATAAGGAAAGAATGGAGTGGCATCATCAAGGATTTTGAATCTTTTCTTAAGTGAACCAAATGCACGCTCCACTGTCACACGGAGAAATGAATGCCTAAGGTTGAATAACTCCTTCTCGTTTTGCACTGGATTGCTTCCCCACTCATTTAAATGGTATCTCACATTACGGAAAGGAGGTATGAATCCTGGCTTGGCTCCATATCCGGCATCAACTAGATAAAATTTGCCTTGTGGGACACGTAGACCATTTGCACGTGTTAAAGCATCACGTAAAACTAGAGCGTCATGTGATGTGCCCTCCCAACCAGCTAATACATATGTGAACCGAAGATCAAAATCAACGGCGGCCATCACATTTTGAGTAGCATAGTTCTTTCTACCACGAAAGGAAGGTTCCATGTCCGGAGGAACGGTGGCTCGTACATGTGATTCTCTTTAGGGGGTGATTCTAGCTGCTCGCCCACGAGTGGTTGGCCTCAACCAGCACTTTTCTGGTGGTTGGCCTCAACCAGCTTTTGGGACAAATTTGGCTACCCTCAACCACCCCACACTTCTAACCAAACATGTGCTAACCACTTAAAAGATGACTACCCATAGCCACTTGAGGGATAGCCACCCATCCAAACACATCCTAGATGGGCTGGTTTTGGCTGGTATAATAAATTGAACTATTTTATTTTTTCCTAAAGAAAAAACACTAATACAGACTGAAAGAAGTACTCGTGTTCTCGAAAGAATTGCCAGAAAGTACTAAACTATGAAGCAAGTGTTCTTCTACAACCATTACTTAAGCATAATCGGCGTTAATAAATCACTTGAGGATGGACTAAAAACTGCCCCCCGTGTTGTCCAGGGATGACATGGGTGGCGCCCCCGATCTCCGCCTCATCCGCCCATCCATGGTGCCTTCTCCGCCCATCCATGGTGCTTTCTCCGCCACCGCCGCCGGGAAGACCCACGTGCATAATGGCGGCAGCGGGAGATCTATTTCCCCTTCTTCGTTTTGGATCAGATGATCCTTTGTTCTCCCAGCAGGGGGCTCCAATCGCCATGTAGGGCTTCCCTGCAGCGCAAGATCACAGCCACAATTCAGACAGGCGAGGTGAGCTTTCATTGCGGGTTGGTGTTTCCACTATCTAAGACTGCTTATAGTGGGAGTAACTTAGGTAGTAACATCACACACCCCAAGATAAAATGAGTCTAGAAACTAATAAATGAGACTTTGCATGATACCTTCTCTAAGTTACTTTCCACTATGAAGGTAGTAACATGAACTAGTAACTTATGCATGACACCACCTTATGTTACTCCCCACTATGAGCAGCCTAAGGCACTTCGACCTATTGTGGAGGAAGCGGGAGGCATGAGTGGTCATAATGCAGCCTCCAATCGCCTTCATCCTAGGCTTCCAACCTTCATCGACCCTCCTCCAAGAACCAACCATCCACGCGGCGAAAACAATGCTTCGCCGCTCGTGGCGATGCAAACGGTCAAATCCGTGCGCATGACGATTGTGAGCTGCTACTGCGAGGATTTTTCTCTTCCTTTAAAAAAACCGGATGTGTGCATTCTCGATGTCTCAACTAGCTCCTCATGTCATGTCGTTGCAGAGACCGAATGTTACTGGTATCTTCTTCATATTTATTTCCTTTGTAAAAAAAATTAAGTGAGCATAATCTGCTAGTAAGATTTTTTTTTCTAAAATCTGGTTTGAATATGCAAAATGATGCTCCCGTCGAAACTGCTCTAACCAAAATTTAACAAGTTAGACATCTCAATAAATGCACTTATCACAATTAACCAAGAATTCTTGCTTTCATAACTTGTGATGCAGTGGAAAGGTAAACAACCTACTGCGTCCATGGTATTCTCATCAAGTTATTTCTTACCGTCTGCTACAAAATAAACTCTGCATCACGAGTAACTACGGAAACTTTCATTCAGTCTCTTCTTTGGTGCTGATCCTGCGGCATAACCTTCATCATAAGGCTCAATGTTTTGTCCTAATTTAGAAAATCTTGCTGGGTTCATTATTCTGACAAAACTAGTTTTGATCAAATCAAGTCACAAGCTAACGATGTGTCAAGGATCCTTCCGCAGTGCTTCCCATTCGCATCATACATTCGCGTGGTTTGATCTGGTCAACTCCATATCATTGTTGTGTCCAAACGAACTAAGGTTTTCCCAGGCTGTGACAATGTGATATGATCTTTGGTGTTGCGTGTCCTCTTCAAGAAAACAAAAGGCTAGCGTACGGGGGCTGATGGTAAGTAAGTAGGATGTTGTGGTGGGAACTGGGAAGAACATTGGGACTTATACTACAAACCTCTATATATACTGAGCAATGCTCGGTTCAAGAGCTTATATGTTATTGGTGCAGACCCTTATAACCTACACATATAGTAGGTCGCTAAGCTGTTGGATACATAAATGTCTCACTTTTTTCGTCTGAACCACCCGCTGGTTTGGTCACACATGAATAAGAGCTGACATACCAAGAAAGCACAAGCATTATAAGGTGAGGTTATCATCAACCAAAGTGGCATGGCAAGGAATCAACAGCATCGCCAGCTGTTAACCCAACTAACAGAGCAGGTACAAATGCAGAAATAATAATTTGCCAGCCTGTTTAAATATCTCGCTGATATGCTAAACCATATATGGTAATAACGTCTGCCAATTCAGGCGCTGGAAGAACAACAAAAAGACAGCTCACAAGCCATCAAGAAAAAACAAAAAAAATTCATTTACGACTAACTTCCATGTCTAAAGCAAAGTTCACATCATGCTACGGAAATAAGGAATGCAACAAGTTTCGGCTGGCGGAATGAAGGCATAGCACATTCAGTTATCAGGTTTCCTCCCTCGAGCACACCATTCTTTGCATTCAGCTTTCCTCAAGTGGCAGAAGACCATTCGTTGTACTTTTTACCAAGACCAGCCTTCTTTGGCAGCAATCTCTATGTTCCTCCACTCACTCGCAAGAACCTACAAGGTTGTACATCGATAAATGGTTGGCGAACAAAAAGAAAATTGGAAAGATAAGCTGAAGATACAAGTTAAACATTGCCCTTCAAATCAATAAAAGATCGATGTAAATGGCCAGGATCGAGGAGAAAGTAAAACAATTGTAGAAGAAAGATAAATCAATTCCATTTCGAACCCTGCAACTGAATACAATCCTAATCCTAACATAGAATTTGGATATAAACAACAAAACTGCAACTAAATACTACCAAGAATCTAGATACTGAAGTTTACGTTTTTGCTAGACAGTAGAATATCTCAACATGTATACTGGTCTAAGTTGCAGACCCATGGAGATAATAAATTGGTGAACAATAGGTCCCCTGCCACGCACACTACAGGGTGACAAAGCATGGAGACCGAGAACTGTTTTTTTCTGTTGGTATTGTGAGAAAAGCTGCAAGAGTATCTCAAGACAAGTATGGACAAACAGGTCTCACCGGCTCAGCAAAAAAAAAGTGATAACAATCTGATGAAAACACCAGTATTAGTTCCAGATTGCAAATTAAAAAAAAGGTCCCACTGGACAGAACATATGATTACTGAGATTCAGAGTTATAAGAAGAATAGAATAAACATAAACGTAAAGCAGCTGTGATAAACATTATCAAAGAACAATACCATACCAAGTACTCCATATATAGATTATGAAAAGCAGCTCCGTTCTTCTATTCAGCTCTGGACATATTGAGATGTCATCAGTACATTACCAGACCCAGTAGAATTAGAGTTATTGACAGGCACACTGCGCTGAGCAAAACTGAGCAACTGCTTGCGCTGATGCTCATTTGTGTGAGGAAGGCTGGCACGCAACAGCTCCACTGGAGTTTCCCTGCTTATCACAGCTGCTGCAGCAGGTTGCATTTGTACTGTATGAATCACAGTATCAAATTTACTCATGCAATACTCCATAAGCAGCCTGAAGAATGCATCAAATGATGCCTGCCATAGAGCTCTGTTCTGCATGCTGTAAGCAGAGGCCACATGATGATCGGTAAAAAGCTCTGTAGCTCTGTCCAGTACAGACTTTATAATGACAGAAGCGCCATCACCAGCAGCATATCCCAGAGGCCGAAGAGGTGGTTGCTGTGATGAACACGCAACAGCTGCAAGACAAGCACTGAGTCCACTCAAGTCCATCCGAACAACACAGGTGGATACGGCACTTACAAGTTTAGTAGTTGTCCTATCGATGCTGCTATCAGAGGACAAATTGCCAAATATAGATCTTAGATGTCGGAAGACTGCCATGCAAACAATCCTTGCAAGCTCACTGCCTGAAGTAACAAGTTCAATGTAACGAGAAAGTAGTTTCCGACCCTTTGGTAGGGATACTATGCGGAGAAACACTAGATCGTCATTTGGCGACAGAGGTATATCCTTATTGGGTGTAAGTGGATCAACTAATTGCAGTGATTCTGCCAGCTGCTCGAGAAGAGCCTGTCTTCTGTTTCTCAGTTGCAAACCGCCATCTGGCTGTTGACTAAACTGAAGCAAACGATCAATATCATCCACATCCAGTAGCAGGCAAAGACCATCTTCAATTGTGATTCTAGCAGCCAGCATCGGCTCTTGGTCAAGAGATTTTGAAGCAGATTTTTCAGTAGTGTTATCACTTGGTTCGGAGGCTTCTTCAACATCAAGGAGCGGGCGAGGCCTGCGGATGGAAGAAAATGGGAGCCTCCCAAGAGCATCAACCTGGAGATATGCATGTGGCTCATCCTTACTTCGTGCACGAGAAGATGGATCTCTGATCAAAGTTGGACAGAAGTGGTGCCTCAGTTGTGCTCCCGCTGATTTTGTAGCCAAACAAGCTTGATGATAGTAATCATCAATATATGGATCAGTGATCTGAGTGGCTGCTTTCTGTATCCTTGCTATGTTCTCAATTTCTTCAGTGGACATGTACCTGGATCTGAACCGCTGCCACCTATTATCCATTCTCATATTGCTAGGATCGAAACCTTGGGGAGGATAACGTGGGCCGTGCCTTCCATGGTGTAACATTGATCTTGCTCTGGGGTCGCTCAAGTCAGGCATATCAAAATTTGGGTCGAATCTACCCATCATTTGTGGTGGAGGATGCCGAGGACCAAACATCTGCAGATTTTGTGGCGGGTGATGTTGGCGACCAAGCATCTGGGCATGTAGTTGTGAGAACTGGGGTGGAGAGTGTTGAATTGGAAGCATTCCATTTTGTTGACGGGGTGGCGGCATTTGAGGCGGTATAAATCCATTTGGATGCTGCATCAAAGCTGGTGTATACCTGCTACCATTCCCATGAATCGGTTCAGCATTATTGTATTGAGGCTCTTGGTGGGGGTATGATGACATTCTGTGCAAAGGAGATGGCCTTGGTCCGAGAATAGGTTCAATAGCATTGTACTGAGCATCTTGTTGTGGGGATGAGGATGTCCTCTGAAGTCTGGAATCAGCAAAGTGAGCTGGATGGGATGGTTGAGACCACCAGTTTTTGTTGTCCAGCCGTTGTTCAGCGTCCAGTGAAGGTTGTGTAGGCCAGTATGATGATTCAGGTTCTCGTGCCCAGTCTGCAGTAGAGCCTATAAAGTGCAGAATTAGAATAAAAATGTTAATGAATAAAAATAAGTGATAAATGTATACCCAACAACATAACAAGAGAATGGAGATTATTCATTTTAAGTATCGTATGACTAGAAGTAGCAGTCATATTATAATCATTGCACTGGTCAGACATAACATAGACAATTTAAAGTACATAAGAAAAACCGTAGCTGTTGCAGAAGTTGCAAGGAATTTAGAATATGCTATTAAGCATGTGCAAGCATGCCATCTAGGAACATGCATAATGCACCAAGCAAATCCTTTAAAGATGAGAAGGAAGTTAAACACACAAGTAAGCGTGCTCACAAAAATGAATAAAACAGAGCATTACTCACTTTGTCCAGATAACGAACCCCCACGGCTAACTATTCCTGGTTGCTTTGGTTCGTTAACAGTTCTGTTCAGCTGAAAGTGTAAATCAACAAATCAGCATCAACAGTAAAAAAGGAACAAGTGTAATGAGACAACCATGCAAATTAAGTACACTGAAATTTTGATAAAAATAATGTGCAGCTCATGTGATGACTATTGAGGAAACCATGAAGAACTTGAATGAAAAACTTAAAGGCATCTTTATTCTGTTAAATTAAATTGCAAACAAACACATGTTTATGCACTCAATGAAATTAAACCTTTGAGAATGCTCCGGCAAGATCATCAACACCAGTAAATGAACTTACACCTTCATCCTGCAAAAGCAGACTTCGTCAATGAGCAGTTAATCCTACTACATTACAGAAATAAAAACTGCTACAATTTGCAATCTTTAAAGGTAGTCATCCAATTCAGCGGCGCGCCATTCAGAATCATTACTAAGCATGTTTGGGTTACAACAGTAAGCGGGAAAAAAAAACAGAAATTGAAGGGAATAAAGCACACAATACCAAGGTTTTGAATAGGCTATAGCAGCAGCCAAACGTCTATAACGGGGCTATAGCCCGCTATAGCCACCTTTTAGCGGGCTAATACACTTAGCCGCAGCTTTCCAAAAGGCAAACTATGCACAACACACACAACTTGTCACGGTTCCTACCTGAAGAAATATATAAAACTAAAACTTTGCTAACATATACAGTTGGGACTACCTCTCTTGTGCAAACTATGCACAATACACACAATTTCTCACGGTTCCTACCTGAAGATATATATATATATATATATAACTAAAACTTTGCTAACATATACAGTTGTGACTACCTCTCTTGTAATGCATTGATTGTAAACTTTCTAGTTCTTCTAGGATATGTAGGGAAAGGGTTTCAACAATAGCTGTATGCACCCCAACAGAGTTAACTAATAATTCCAAGAGAGATACATAACCTTCCTCAGTTTACAAGGCACCATATCTGGACACATGATAGAATTAATTATCTTAAAATACAGTTGTCTACATTATTTAACAGATTTTCAATCAATCGGTACAGAGACATTGTTAGCAACCACAAAAGAGATAAACCAAAAGCTTCCCCAGTTTACATAACAATGTATATTCCTATTTGGTCACACGTGTTTCCCTAAAATGAAATTGGTTGTGTACTTGCATGTTGCATACTCTACCGGGTTCTGATGGCATGAACCAAAAAGGAAAACAAAAGCTACAACAGATTGCTCAAATTTTTTCAGTCTTCAACGGCCACTGCCACCGCTAAGTCTAAAAAACAGTTCGGTAACTTGCGAGGCCTCCTCCCGATTTCTTCCTCACGCACGAGCAACCACCGGCCTCCACCGCAGCAACTTGCGCGCGGCCGCCACCATCCTCCGGCCTCCACCTCGGTGCGGCCTAAGCCTCGGCTCCCGTTCGCTGCTCCTACCCGCCCCTGCGTCGGCTCCTTACCCCGAGATCTGCCGCCAACCCAGGGGCCTGCGCTGCCGCCCGGCGAGAGCCATCCATCCCAATCCCCCGCATCGGCTCCTTATCCCGAGATCTGCCGCCAACCCGGGGCCCTGCGCTACCGCCCAGCGAGAGCCAGCCATCCCGATCGAGCCGGAAAAACCAAGCCCGGCGAATGGATCAAAGAAACCTCCTTCCTCCAAGAACCAGGACCAGAATCACGCGGAGATCGCAGGTTAGGCAGACCAATTAGCTGCAGCACCATCTGGCGCTGCTGGGATGATTGCCGATAGTAATTATCGTGGAGCCGGATGCCACCCACGTGAAGAGGAGGTGCGCGGGATCCATCCTCGGTGGTCCCGTCCGCCACATGTCCGAGCGCATCAACGCTGGGGTCGACTGATGTGGCGACTAGTGCTGCTCTGCTTCCTCTGCGTTGGGGATTAATTTGGGGCTTTTGATTGGTCACACCCGTCGTTGCCTCCTGGTTCCCTTCACATGAATACCTGATGTTATAACTCCGAAATCACGTGATGCTGTATCGAGAACAGGGTAACTGCAGTTGGCTGAGAGAATAGACTAGATCAACAAGCTTGGCTCGATCTAGTTTCCATCTGCTTTGCCAACGGAACAAACGGTCGTACATGCAATCCCAAAAATGTTGTAATTTTTACATGTACCTAATCAACCGCCAGAAAGTTTTTATTTTACAGGAGGAAGTTTGTTATGGGTAAACAGAGAAGCTGCCCACCTTGAAAATTTCCTATGTTAGTAAGGGACTACATGTGTTATGTTATTTTCCTTACATTTATTTTACAATCTTGTAGTTTTCATAGTGAACTAAACATGAAGTGATAGAAGACGAATTGTTTTGTAGAACCCATGCTGCAAATTTTCTGTTTAATTGGTATCTACTTGGAATTTGAGGTACAAGTGAGCTAATTTGTTTATTTTTATGACTAAAAATTAGAAATGAAGATGCATTTATTGCAAGAGGAAATCAGTACCTTCCTTTTCCAAAACAATGTTTTGTGTTGCTCATTGTATTTACAGTTGGGTACACAAATACTTTGCATATTTGTTGGGCCTGGCTTGTTGGACGAATATGAGACTTTTTTAGTATTTGATATCGTATGTAATGAGGGGGGGAACCTGTGTTTAGGCCAGAAAACCAAACAAGAACAAAATAGGAACACCGAACTATCATGACCAGTTAGTCAATGCAGGTAGATTAAGTCATTTTGCATTCGACCTCCTTCCCCAGCGTTGTAGTCGCTTTCCTCTGCCCCGGCAGTAAGGGAGGCAAAGTCCTTCACGGAGTGGTGTGAGGAGGCGCGCATGTGTAACGGATGGACGGGTTGAAGCGGATGGCAAAGGACACACGCATAACCGTGGAGTGAGCCGTGGACGCGTTGAAGCTGGCTAGTTTCTCGAAACGGTGTTGTACGAACAAGAACATTTGTGGGACTCTCGTCGCAATGCACGGCATTTTTCCTAGTATTACTATAAATTATAAGAGGATCTCTCCTCATGCTTGAAATCCACAGGGAGTTGCTACCCTTCTGATAATAACAGGAAGCCTTACAATGCTATCCAAATCCCAACTTACCTAATTGACACATCATGTCACAAACATAGTGCCTATACATTCTGGATTTTTCTTTTCTTTTTTGAAGGAAATGGTCAAGGCAGACGATGGTGGCCAACATCAAAAACAGATGAGATGTTGAGATCTGTTGTCTATGTTACCTCCAATGTATCCCTTCCATATGTAGGAGCGTATTCTTCTTCACCTGCCTCAACGAAAGCATTGTCACCAGCATCCTCCTCATCCAATCCACCTAGCTCAACCTCTTCCAAGACATTATTACCAAAGAAAGCATACTGCGATGCATCAAATTTGGTATCGCCTGCACAGAGATAATAAAAAAACAGCAATCAATGGCAGATGCTATTGCATAAGAAAGCAATAAAAATAAAATACTACATGGAGAATATTTAATGGAAAGAAATAGATGTTAAACATATATGCGTGATTCAAAGTTAAGATATCACCAAAAGAGCAATTGAAAGTTTGAAACTGCAAATGTAGATATAAGTACAACCCAGCACAGTGATTCAGTTCAAGACAAATCTAGCCCACTTATGAACACAATTGTACAAGAGAGCAACAAAATTAGCTTCAAGTGTATCCACTTAACAAATTACTCTAGGTGGTTCCGAACTTTAAAAAAAAAAGTCATAATCAACCATACAATAAAATTACTCTGCACAGTGAGTTTTATAGAACTTGACCTACAATGATCTCACAGAATGAAATTTGACTGTTCACTATTTTCCGATACACTGTTTTTAACAACAAAATCATAATCACAACAAAATAGTTTCAAATATGAGTCTAAGGACCAAGGGTACCTTGTACTTATTGTGGGTCAAACATTACAAGTTTTAAATCTTGGAATGATTAGCAATCATGAAAAGTCGAATCAATTTCTTAAAACCTTGCTGAAACACCCACTCCCTCCATCCTTCCACCTAGCCCGTGACATGATTCCCCTTCTTCAAAAGTGTAATTGCACAACAGTTTCGACATCGTTCTAAGAAATCAAATTAATGCTACTACCTTGTCCGAAAACATAAGATGTTTTGGTTGTACAAATTATGGCTTCTCGTAAAAACGCCGGAACAGAATAATTCTTCGAATAAATAACGAGAAGCGTTCGTTAAGGATTCTCCTGCTCAACCACATAGCTAACACAAACAAGGTGGGCGCCACTGCACCGGAACTAATTCCAGCAGGCGAAACTAGCTTAGCTCGCAAGCATGACCGAATGACTAACAAATTAGCGCCAAATCCCTTGCAGAGAAGAACACATGGCAGAATCCCAGCCTAGTTTCTTCGAAATTACTAGCTTCTTCAGCGCT
This sequence comes from Lolium rigidum, assembly GCF_022539505.1. NCBI lineage: Eukaryota > Viridiplantae > Streptophyta > Magnoliopsida > Poales > Poaceae > Lolium > Lolium rigidum. Next base: position 246,184,195 of record NC_061512.1, on the reverse strand, counting down.
ATTTTTCACAAAGGCAAGAGGCTTAGGTCTAATCCGACAGCTATCGCAGAATCGAATCACAACGAACTATGCGCTCTCACGGGTACCTTGATAAGAAAAACAAGGAGGGGAAACAGGATTGCTCACCTGGTTCCATGGCGCGGGGGTTCAGCTAAACCCCCCTAAAATTCCTGCAAAACAAGCTTGGGATCTCGAGGACCCGAATCGAGCCTCGAACGGATTGGATCTCCCGTCCGCTCCGAGACAATCGAGTAGTGGGGCGGGGGGGACGGAGGAGAAGCTTCGAGGCGTCGCTCTTCCGCGGAAGCGGGTCTGAGGAGCTGGCCGGCGGCGGCGCTGGCCCCTGGAGGTGTCGCCCGGCGGCGCTGGAAGGTGGAAGGAAGAGGACAGGGAGGCCTCGCCGTGGAACGGTAGAACCAGGTCCGTGCTCGTTATCAATCGGTAGTTTTTTTCCTTTCTTTATTTTTCTGTTTTCCTTTGAAAAGTTATTATTATAATATAAAGGCCCCTGAAGGGACCAGAAGCAGCCGGATTACACCAAAAACATATACAATAAGAACCTTGACAGAAACAAATTTACATCTCTGGCCTCCTGGAACGAGGAAACAACATCTTAAAACATCAAGAATTAGTCGGTCCCTCTTCCACCTTGGACCTCCTCATGGATGATCCACATTAGTGCTGGACATAGAATATCACGGTATCTTTTTTTTTGGAAAAACAGCTGATGATATTAAAGAAAAGAGATTACAGAAAGGCACACAGCAAAGATTGAAATTACATCGAAGTCTCTCTGCAACTCGATGTCGCCGGCGAGGAGCGGAACGTGCCGATGGTGCGTCTTCCCTTGAGCTTTGGATCGCAAGATGTCCCCTAGCGGACGAGAGTCATCGGGCCTCGAACTCCGGAGAGCCCCCACCCTACTCTGTTCGCAACATCGCCTTCCATCAACATGTTCCGCGATAGCGCGCATCGTCCACGTGATATGGATCCCATAATTTTTGATAAATTCAAACATGCATGTGGTACATGTTAGTGATCTGATCCACGTCCATTTGTATATTTTTTGAAAACAGCTCAAGGGTGTAGCACATGGTTTTTATTCTAGACTATGTACTCTATTTTTTCTTTTTAATAAATCCAAATTTTATTATACCACTTGCATGGATGTGGAAATCACCATCTTTTGTATAAGTGGGGACGTGCATGGACAGATGCACCGTGAGGCATAGGTATGCAGATGAACATCCAAAATTTTCTCAAAAAAATTGCATGTACACAATTTATATTGTTCATGTATTGCTTTTTGGTATTATTTTAATTAGCACATCTAGTTCACATTTTCTCTTCAAAAATTGAGACCAAATCTTGAATTAGCAAATACTCTCCGTCCACAAATAATTGTACTTCTAGCTTTTGTCCAAAGTCAATTCTTCTAAAACTTGATCGATTTTATAGGAAAACATAATATCATTTCTGACACTAAATTAGTATAGTGAGATCAATTTAAAATGTAGTTTCATAATATATCGCTTTGATGTCATATGTTGCAACTATTTTCTATAAATTAGTCAAAAATAATTAAAAATAATTTATGAATAAAGCTAGTAGTACACTTATTTGTAGATGAACAGAGTAGTCCATATGGTGGCCAAGTGGCCCCCCAAGATCTTTCATAATGTAGCCAAGCCTGGATCCAAGTAAGCATTTCCGGTTTCCTAACACTATCATATGGTTTCGTTTGAAGGTGAACGCATTCAGAGAGCAAAAAGATCTTGCGCTAACACTTAATGATACAAAAACGGCAGTTAACAATCTTAGCCTGATGGGCCTCATAGTGTCGTGGCTTCATATTCTCGGCATAGCAACGACACATTTTTTTGTCTTCATCAGTTCACACCTTCTTGTGGTTTTCTTTGTATTTGGGAATACTATGAAGACAATTTTTAGGCCACTATTTTCTTATTCGTGATGCCTCCTTTTGATGTTGGTGACAACTGCGAAGTTGAATAAGTACAGGTAATGAATTCCGTCTTTATGCTCCTAGTTTATTTTTCTAATTGAATATTACCTTTGCGTTCATTGACTGAAGTTTAAGCCCTTAAATTTCAGGTTGCCGTAGAGGACATGAATATCATGACAACAGTCTTTCTTCGTTATGATAACCTGAAGATCTATTATCCAAACAGCGTACTGGCCATGAAGCCTATTTTAATTTCTAGAGGAGTCCTGATATGGGAGAAGGAGTTGACTTATCTATTCATGTTGCCACACCTGTTGAAAAACTGGCCATCATGAAGGAAAGAATATTAAGGTACGCTGTCCGCGTTTCTATTATCTCAGTTTGATGTTCACAACTGGCTAAGTGTAATGCCTAGAATTTCCCTCATTACTGATCATCAAATTTAGTAGGCAGGTGTGTCTTGGTTCCTATTGTTGATGGGGTTGTTAAGTCAGGGTTGTTGGCAACTGAGCCTGGAGTTGTCATTGCTAGAGAGGTTAGCGATTTTCTCGCCACCTTGGCTGGATCCACAGTTGATTGATGGGTACCCCCAATGCCATGGAATGTCCTTGTCGGTGCGGTGTTGGAGTGTTCGTTCGTGCCGTCTTGTGGTCGTTTGTGTTGGCTAGAGTGGGTGTGGCCCGTTGTGTTGGGTCTATGTTAGGCTTGATTGTGGGTGTGTGCTATTTGTATGAGCTTGCCATGTTGTTGTAGATTTTCGCATGATTTTCTCCTAAAAACTGTGCGCTCTCTTCTTAATTAATGGATGAGGCAAAGCTTTTGCCTCCATTTCAAAAAAAAAATAGTAGGCAGGCATGATGGTTGTTCTAGCAGCATTTGCAACTGTAATTTATAGTGTCGTCAACTTGCTTCTGATCTTACCACATTGTACTAACCAATCTTTTTCACTTCTGGCCCCAGTTATACCAACTCCAAGAAGGAGCATTTGTACCCAGGCAAGATGGTTGTCCTTCGATACGTCGATGACACCAACAAGCTGAAAGTGTCCATATGGCTCCGGCACACGCTAAACTTCCAAGACATGGGGATGAGGTCCGTGAGGGGGAAGCTGGTGCTCCAAGAGATGATCAGAGTCTTGAAGGACCTCAACACCGAGTACCTGATGTTGCCCCTCGACGTGAACGTGCGGAACGCGCCGCCACTTCAGTACACAAGGATGCCAACGACATGGAATTATTCCTGAAGCGGCTCATGCACGGAGAACACCTCGTGAAAGATCGCAGACACAACAGTTATCTTTCCTGTGGCGAGCTGCTAGAGCCCGACAGTAGTAGCTAGCGAGTGACAATGCATAGAGCTGTTTGTGTGCCTGTGGAGATCACTTGGTGCGGTCTGTAGTGGGTGTGTTTTGCAGTATGAATGCTTTGGTACATTCATCTGTCAGCTGTATAGACAGGCATGCCGTTGCCTGAAATCTGTTTGTCTGAATCTTCTTGTGACAGAACAAAACCACAGCTTCAAGCCTTCAACCATCTCCTTGCGGTGGGCCAACCTCGGACAGAGTCGCATTTTTTTTTGAACAAGGAGTCGCATTTGTGAACGTTCTATATGCACGCTAGACACATAGCTATGCCATCACATGAACACATATGCTGGTTTTCAAGAAAAATAATTCACCAACCAAATTTAACCGCTAAGGGCCTGTTTGGAATGGGGTCACTGGTATTTAGCTTAAACTTGAACTAAACGTGATGGATACACTATTTTTACCTGCAATCCAAGCGGGACCTAAAAAGAATGCAGGTGAAGGCAAAACAACGTGTATGACGCAGCATAGTGGCAGCATTATATTACTCCTGATAGTCAGGTAATGTGGCCTATGACGTGTACCAGAGCACATATCCAGTGATTTCCTTTGGTTTTGCCCATCGATCATGCTAGATAAGAATAGCACAAAGGGCTGCCATTCGCAGCTCGTGCACCAACTCTTGATCGGGTAGATAATGACAGGTCGAAAGCAGCAGCTTAGGTCATACAATGATTATCATGAAGTGAAGTGACGTGCCAAGAAAAAACTAGCATTCTCAGGTGACATCGCCAGGTACAAAAGTGAATTGACATTCCAACAAACACACCAGTATCAAAAAAAAATTAACACCAGCATTATTTAGTGAGATTGTAATGAACCCAAATGGCACAACAAGCACGGCTTAAGAAACTATGATCAGTTGGTCTGGTTAATTATCTGAAAATATGAAAGGCAGATAGACGGATAAATTTGCGAGAGTTCGGACGCTGAAAAGGCAAAACGCAATTCATTTACGGTGTCTTGTTAAAGCAGTTCAAAAGATGTTATGAAATGTAACAGGTGACACACTACAAAGTTCTGGTTGACAGAATGAAGGTCACATACAATAATTAGGTATCCTTCGGGCCACCCTTCTTCGCAGCCTCAGCCGCAGCCTTCTCTGCCTCAATCTCAGCAACGTATTCATCAATTTCAGTCTCCTCGAGGTTCCGAAGGCCATCCTTCTTTGTCATCACTGCAATCTCGATGTTCTTCCCACCACTCTCAACAACCTAACAAATTTGTCTTCTATTAGTGTTTGCCGATTTAAAAAAACAAGTTGCAAGGATAAACTGAAATTATAGTGCATATCATATACATTTTATTTTAATAAATGATAAATGACAAGCTAAGCAAATATACAGGAAAGATTAGGCAATTCCATTTGGATCCAGAATTTGGATGCTGACAGTCAAATGCAACCATAAATCACCCCAAATTCCCAGTAAAGAATAGATAGTAACAGTTAGGTATACAAACTAAAATCAGAATGTATGCTGGTATGAGTTGCATCTCCATGAAGATGAATTGGTGATTAGTACAACTGGGAAACATGCATGGAAATACATAACAACAGAGAAGTGTTTCCTTTTAGAAATGTTGCAATAGTTTAATGACATGTGAGTATGTGACCATACCACACGCAAATATGGCAAATGAAACAAAGGGGTCTCATCGACTCGGCAAATTACTGCTCATGAAATTTGCTTTCAAAGTGAACTTATAAAAGCACCAGTGGTACTTTCCCCAAGAGTTCCCCAAGAGTCTGCTAAACTAAAGACAAACGCTCTGGAATTTGGGGTTATGCATATATACTCTCTCGAGTCAGAGCAGAAGCCAGAGGACAGGCACACACATCATGATAGATCCTGAGTTGCATATCATCAGGGGACAGGGATAGATGGAAAGCCACCATTTTGGCTCACTTAGGAACTTGCTATAATATGTAACTATCCACATTTACATAGCATACACGTGTTACAAGGTTCAACTTTGGCCATTAATTTGACTAAATATAACGTGGGTTATTCATTGCAAAAATTATACCGTTGTATTTGTATTCGGGTAAAGTTTCTAAGGATATAATTTCTATGAAATGACTCATGTATTATTAGTCAAATATATGGACAAAACTGGTACAAGCAAAAGAAGGACGCTGTGTTAATGTAGGCAGAAGGAGTAGAATGGGATGAATCAGATAATGGTAAATTGAATATTCACAGCAGCCTAAACAAGCTTCTCGGCACAACTAAAAGAAAGCTGCACCAGGAGAACCTTTGTGAATGCCTCGTCATAAGTACCTGTCACAATTCTTCATTTTCATCTCCATTCTACAAGACGTAAGATTGCTAGGTCAAAAAAAACTACGACATCTTTGAGCAGCAAGCAAGACCTTTCAGTACGCTTGCAACACACCAGTACTTCTCAGCATTTGATTGGCATCTATGCCGTTCACTAGCTACTTTAATTTGAAGTTATGCTCCTATTACGGCATGGCAAAGGTCATTTAAATCTTCGGTTGAGTATATGAAAGATCAATTGATTCATTACACCGTCATATTTCCAAAGGCACCTCAAATACTGTTTGATTGATCAATAATCACAGCTATCAATTTGCAATTTCCTTAGTAGAATGGAATGAATCAGACCGTGGTAAATTCAATGTTCACAAAGGCCTAAACAAGCTTCTCGGCACAGCCAAAAGAAAGCTGCACCAGGAGTACCTATGTAAATGCCTCGTCATAAGTACCTGTCACAATTCTTCATTTTCATCTCCATTCCACAAGACGGAAGATTGTTAGGACAAAGGAAACTACCGCATCTATGAGTGGCAAGCAAGGCCTTTCAGTATACTTGGCACACACTGGTACTTTTCCGCATTTGATTGGCATGTATGCCTCGCAGTTGCTACTGAAATTTGAAGCTACACTCCTATTACGGGATGACAAAGGTTAAGTAAATATTTAGTTGAGTATACGAAAGAACAGACGATTCATTAAACCGTTACATTTCCAAAAACACCTCAAATAAGGTGTGCTCAATCAATAATCCAGTTATCTCAACACTTTGTCGCTACCAAACTACTGCTCCAAGAGCTTGCTGGGATTTGCAAGCACCAAATGTAGTCAGAGTAATCATGAATCCATGACAAGCGGGCAAAGGTAGATAACTTAAGGGCAAGGTCAGTGTGCACTGCAAACAAGGTTACTTGACCTTTGGTTATTCCTGGATCATGTTTTTTTGAGATCCTGTTAAGTGTGCTCTACAAGTGCCGTAGGGTAGTCATTCAGTAGGAACAGTGTGACTTTTATACTGAATCAATCAATTGTCAATTTGGCATAACATGTACAGATTCAAGTGTATTATTATGTTGCGCAAACACATAGTAAGAGAAATCAAGTGCAGGAGAAATACCTCTAGCAGAGCGCGGATGGTGAGCTTAATGGTCTCCTTGCCGGAGGTGTCCTTGTAGTTCTTCTCGAGGAACTCGCGCATGGAGTTGGAGTTCCTGCCGGTGGCGTTGGCCTTCCACGCGGAGAAGGTCCCGGAGGGGTCGGTCTGGTAGAGGGCGGGCTTGTCCGTGTACGGATCGAAGCCGACGATGAGCGTGGAGAGGCCGAAGGGGCGCACGCCGCCGCTCTGCGTGTACTTCTGCTGCAGGCCGGCGATGTAGCGCGTGATGTACTCGACGGTGACGGGGTCCTCGACGGTGAGGCGGTGGCTCTGGCACTCGACGCGCGCGCGGTTGATTAGGACTCGGGCGTCCGCCTTGAGCCCCGCGCACGCCAGCGCGATGTGCGTGTCCAGGCTCGCGATCTTGCGCAGCGACCTGCGCGGCGGGGGTGTGAGATCTGTTGGCGGGGAGCGGTGGGGCGGGGAGGGGGAGGTTGGGGGAGGTGGTTACCTGGAGTCCTGGAGCTTGGGGGTGGACTTCTTCTCGACGCCGAGGACGACGGTGTCGGTGCCGCGGACGCCGACGGCGGCGTTGCCCTTGCGGACGGCCTCGAGGGCGTACTCGACCTGGAAGAGGTGGCCGTCGGGGGAGAAGACGGTGATCGCGCGGTCGTAGCGGGCCATCGCCGGCGGCCGGAGGGGCTTAGGGTTTGGGCTTCCCGGGCGGCGGAGGTTGGCTCGGTTGCTGGAGCGTGCGTGTGTGCAGGCAGGCAGGCAAACTGGGTGGAAGGCTTTGGGAAGAAGGGCACCTAGTTTTGTGGGCTTGGAGTTTTTCTTGGGAGAGAAGAAGGTGGCCTTGATGTGGTGGGATGGGCCACTGTGACAGGCCGAATCGTGTTTTTTACTACTAGGGGGAAAGAAGTCCACATAATAACCCCTTATCCCACACAAGACATCTACATCATATTTGGGGTAGGGTTTCGACTGTTTCCGGCGGCGGCGATGGGATTTCTCATCGGACACCTCTACTCCATGTTTCCTCTCGGCTTCCACTCCGCTCGGGCTGATCCAGGGGACGTCTTGCACGTCTGCCCGGCCTAGGCGACGCGAGTAGAGGGGTAGGGGGTGGTGCGGGAAGGACTCGGTTTGGGCGACGATGGTGACTAGGTTTTCGAAGGAGGGGGGCTCTTCGAGCGCAAAGCCGGCGGTGGACCTGCAAGACCGGCGAGGTGAAAGCAAATGTGGATGCGGGTTGGGACACTCTGTCTAAGAAGGTGGGTATTGGAGTCATTGTAAGGGATGACGGTGGCTATGTTGTTACATCGGAATGGAGGCCTATCGTTGGCTGCAACATCGCTGAAGAAGCCGAGGTTCATGTCGTGATCGTTGGTATTAAGCAACTAATTAATCTGAGAAGATGGCCAGCTACACTAGAATTTGACTGCTCTTGAGTAGTTCAGTCTAGTACCACCTCTGTGATTGATAGATCGGAGGTGTCGTACTTGTATGAGGAAGCTAGAGAGTTGCTGAAGATCTTTACTCAAATCTCGATTAAAAAGGTTGGTAGAGAGAGCATTCTAGCAACTCATTGTCTAGATAAGTTAGGAAAGTTTGGTGATGTTGGTATTTTATGTGGTGCAACCCCGGTCTGCGTATCGGTGGCTGTTGCACAAGAATGTATTGTGTAACCATACTCTATGTTGATTGCGGGCAAGTTTTCAGACACACTCTTTTATTTCCATGATACCGAAGGGGACTGAAAGGTTTTTAATGAGGCGGACTTGCTTTGCTTAATAAAGTGTGGTTTTACCTTTCAAAAAAAAAGATATATATAATTTGATTAATAAATTTGGTCAAAGTTATTGTAGTATAACTTTCGTGGAAATCAATACCATATCATGACAGGAAAGGAGTAGCGGCGCGGCAATAAAATCTGATTCCTCGTACCAAATCCTTAAAGAACTAACGTTCATAATCTTTAGGTAACCAATGCTCCCTGTGTGCCCAAGGCGCAAAAAAATTCAATATTTACATTTAACCAAAAATTTGTGCAACTTTTTTTGAATGTGATGTCTTGATTGTTTTCTCACAAGGGCCACTATCGTCCGCGGACACCGTGGGAGGCCCAAGTGGCAGCCCAAATTTAGCGGTCATGTCGCCCTAACCTTACCGAACCTAACCCTAACCACAGTTATACGGGAATCCCCACCCGCCGCCGCCCACTACCCATAGCACCTTCAGCCGTTGGCGCTTCCGACGGTCAAATACGGCGATAAATAGCGCCGGATTGGACAAAACTTTGGCGTGTGGAGCGTCGAACTTTCATTCATCTCCCTAGGTAGAAGTCTCGAGATCCACGTTTTTGGCTTTAGTTTCACAAATAAACTCATAGTTCAGCGAATTTGACAAATTTTACCGATAGTTAACTTATTTTTACAAATAAACGTTACAATTCAACAAAGCAAGCAAATAATTTGACAAATTTTAAAATAAATCAAATAGAAACTAGTTGGTGTTCCCTCGAAGCCTCCATATGTGCTCCACCAGCCGGTGGATTGACGAGAGGTGGTGCCGGCGACGCGAGAGCTATGAGAGGGAGGGGGATTTACGACGAGAGAGTGGTGGGGTTCGCGTGTTCTCTCGCCGATAGAGCGGGCCCGTCCATGCTTTTCTCTTGTTCGGAGTCCCCGAGCGCACCCCAAGAGACCGGAGATGACCTGAGCTCTCGGATGGATTAAGAACCTATTCCGGAGGAAAACGAGAAACTAGGGGTGCGATTGAATTCAATAACTCATCCGGATGGAAAAAAAACGGCTGTAAGAGCATCTCCAGCCGCGTCCCCCAAAGCGTCCCCAAAAACGCGCCGGATTGAGTGTTTGGGGGACGTGTTTCGTTCGTGCCGCGTTTGGGGGACGTCGCTCCCCAGTCGCGTCCCCCAAACAAAATTTCGGAAAATTTAAACTTAACGAGATTCGATTAAGATTCGTCCAAACTTACATAGATTCGAATGAAATTTGACTAAATTTAAACTAAACCTAATCTAGAACCACTTGCGGCGGCCGGAGGCGTCTGTTGCGGTCAGAAACCCACTGGCGAGCAGCGACGGGTGATGTCTACGGGAGCTTCTATTCTTGTAGACAGTGTTGGGCCTCCAAGAGCAGAGGTTTGTAGAACAGCAGCAAGTTTCCCTTAAGTGGATCACCCAAGGTTTATCGATCTCAGGGAGGAAGAGGTCAAAGATATCCCTCTCATGCAACCCCGCAACCACAAAGCAAGAAGTCTCTTGTGTCCCCAACACACCTAATAGGTGCACTAGTTCGGCGAAGAGATAGTGAAATACGAGGTGGTATGAATAAGTAGTAGCAACGGCACCGGAAAAGTGCTTTGCCCAGGACGAGTAAACAAGCGAGTAGTAACGCAGCGGTAGTAACGCAGCAGTAGTAACGCGAGTAAAACAGATAAACAAGCAGCGATAGCGATATTTAGGAACAAGGCCTAGGGAATAGACTTTCACTAGTGGACACTCTCAACTTTGATCACATAACGAGAATAGATAAATGCATACTCTACACTCTTGTTGGATGATGAACACATTGCGTAGGATTACACGAACCCTCAATGCCGGAGTTAACAAGCTCCACAATTCAATGTTCATATTTAAATAACCTTAGAGTGCAAGAAAGATCGACACGACTAAACCAAGTACTAACATAGCATGCACACCTGTCACCTTCACGCCACGTAGGAGGAATAGATCATATCAATACAATCATAATGATAATTAACTCCACAATCTACAAGAGATCATGATCATAGCATATGCCAAGTACTAACACGGATGCACACACTGTCACCATTACACCGTGCAGGAGGAATAAACTACTTTAATAACATCACTAGAGTAGCACATAGATAAATTGTGATACAAAACACATTGCAATCATAAAGAGATATAAATAAGCACTTCACTACGCCATTCATAACGGTGAGTAAGTATTCCGTGAAATATAGCCTAAGAGACCCACACGGTGCACACACTCGTCACCTTTACACACGTGGGACAAGGAGTCTCCGGAGATCACATAAGTAAAACTCTCTTGACTAGCATAGTGACATCTAGATTACAAGCATCATCATATGAATCTCAATCATGTAAGGCAGCTCATGAGATTATTGTATTGAAGTACATAGGAGAGAGATGAACCACATAGCTACCGGTACGGCCCGAGCCTCGATGGAGAACTACTCCCTCCTCATGGGAGCAAGCAGCGGTGATGAAGGTGGCGGTGGAGATGGCAGCGGTGTCGATGGAGAAGCCTTCCGGGGGCACTTCCCCGCTCCGGCAGGGTGCCGGAACAGAGACTCCTGTCCCCCAGATCTTGGCTTCGCGATGGCGGCAGCTCTGGAAGGTTTTCCGTATCGTGGTTTTTCGCCTCAGGGTTTTCGCGACGGAGGCTTTAAATAGGCGGAAGGGCAGCCTCGGAGGGGGTCTGGGGCCACCACACCATAGGGCGGCGCGGCCCCCCCTCTGGCCGCGCCAGGGTGTGGTGTGGGGCCCCCAGGGGCTTCCTCCGGCGGCTCTCGGGTGTTCGGATGGTTCCGGGGAAAATAGGAACCCGGGTCTTGATTTCGTCCAATTCCGAGAATATTTCGTTACTAGGATTTACGAAACCAAAAACAGCAGAAAACAGGGAACTGGCACTTCGGCATCTTGTTAATAGGTTAGTTCCAGAAAATGCATGAATATGACATAAAGTGTGCATAAAACATGTAGATATCATCAATAATATGGCATGGAACATAAGAAATTATCGATACGTCGGAGACGTATCAACATCCCCAAGCTTAGTTCTGCTCGTCCCGAGTAGGTAAAACGATAACAAAGATAATTTCTGAAGTGACATGCCACCATAACCTTGATCATACTATTTGTAAACATATGTAATGAATGCAGCGATCAAAACAATGGTAATGACATGAGTAAACAAGTGAATCATAAAGCAAAGACTTTTCATGAATAGTACTTCAAGACAAGCATCAATAAGTCTTGCATAAGAGTTAACTCATAAAGCAATAAATCAAAGTAAAGGTATTGAAGCAACACAAAGGAAGATTAAGTTTCAGCGGTTGCTTTCAACTTATAACATGTATATCTCATAGATAATTGTCAACATAGAGTAATATAACAAGTGCAATATGCAAATATGTAGGAATCAATGCACAGTTCACACAAGTGTTTGCTTCTTGAGGTGGAGAGAGATAGGTGAACTGACTCAACATAAAAGTAAAAGAAAGGTCCCTCAAAGAGGAAAGCATCGATTGCTATATTTGTGCTAGAGCTTTGGTTTTGAAAACATAAAGAGAGCATAAAAGTAAAATTTTGAGAGGTGTTTGTTGTTGTCAACGAATGGTAGTGGGCACTCTAACTACCTCATCAACCGGACTTTCAAGAGCGGCTCCCATGAAGGACGTTATCTCTACCGGCAAGGTAGATCATCCCTCTTTCTCTTTTGTTTACACATGTACTTTAGTTTAGTTTTTCTTTATTTATGGATGACACTCCTCCCAACCTTTTGCTTACACAAGCCATGGCTAACCGAATCCTCGGGTGCCTTCCAACAATCACATACCATGAAGGAGTGTCTATTTGCAAAATTAAGTTGCTTACCGATGAATCGAAGCAAAACATGTGAAGAGAATTATTAATGCAAGTTAATTAATTGGGGCTGGGAACCCCATTGCCAGCTCTTTTTGCAAAATTATCGGATAAGCGGATGAAGCCACTAGTCCATTGTGAAAGTCTGTCAAAAGTAAATGACAAGATCGAAAGATAAAACACCACATACTTCCTCATGAGCTATAAAACATTGACACAAATCAGAGGTGATAAATTTTGAATTATTTAAAGGTAGCACTCAAGAAATTTACTTTGGAATGGCGGAGAAATACCATGTAGTAGGTAGGTATGGTGGACACAAATGGCATAGTGGTTGGCTCAAGGATTTTGGATGCATGAGAAGTAATCCCTCTCGATACAAGGTTTAGGCTAGCAAGGTTATTTGAAACAAAACACAAGGATGAACCGGTGCAGCAAAACTCACATAAAAGACATATTGTAAACATTATAAGACTCTACACCGTCTTCCTTGTTGTTCAAACTCAATACTAGAAATTATCTAGACTTTAGAGAGACCAATTATGCAAACCAAATTTAGCAAGCTCTAGATGTTTCTTCATTAATGGGTGCAAAGTATATGATGCAAGAGCTTAAACATGAGCACAACAATTGCCAAGTATCAAATTATTCAAGACATTCTACCAATTACTACATGTAGCATTTTCCGTTTCCAACCATATAAAAATTAACGAAGCGGTTTCAACCTTCGCCATGAACACTAAAAGATAAAGCGAAGAACACATGTGTTCATATGAACCAGCGGAGCGTGTCTCTCTCCCACACAAGCATTTATTCAAACAAAAACAGAAACAAGAAACATACAGACGCTCCAAGTAAAGTACATAAGATGTGACCGAATAAAAATATAGTTTCAAGAGAAGAAACTCGATAATTTGTCGATGAAGAAGGGGATGCCTTGGGCATCCCCAAGCTTAGATGCTTGAGTCTTCTTGAAATATGCAGGGGTGAACCACCGGGGCATCCCCAAGCTTAGAGCTTTCACTCTTCTTGATCATAGTATATCATCCTCCTCTCTTGATCCTTGAAAACTTCCTCCACACCAAACTTGAAACAACTCATCAGAGGGTTAGTGCACAATAAAAATTAACATGTTCAGAGGTGACACAATCATTCTTAACACTTATAGACATTGCATAAAGCTACTGGACATTAATGGATCAAAGAAATTCATCCAACATAGCAAAAGAGGCAATGCGAAATAAAAGGCAGAATCTGTCAAAACAGAACGGTCCGTAAAGATGGATTTTATTAGGGCACCAGACTTGCTCAAATGAAAATGCCCAAATTGAATGAAAGTTGCGTACATGTCCGAGGATCACTCACGTAAATTGGCTTAATTTTCCGAGTTACCTACGAGAGAATTAGACCCAGATTCGTGACAGCAAAGAAATCCGGAACTTCGCGATAATCCAAATCTAGTATCAACCTTTCTATCAACGATTTTACTTGGCACAACAAAACACAAAACTAAGATAAGGAGAGGTTGCTACAGTAGTAAACAACTTCCAAGACACAAATATAAAACAAAGTACTGTAGCAAAATAACACATGGGTTATCTCCCAAGAAGTTCTTTCTTTATAGCCGTTAAGATGGGCTCAGCAGTTTTAATGATGCACTCGCAAGAAATAGTATTTGAAGCAAAAGAGAGCATCAAGAGGCAAATTCAAAACACATTTAAGTCTAACATGCTTCCTATGCATAGGAATCTTGTAAATAAACAAGTTCATGAAGAGCAAAGTGACAAGCATAGGAAGATAAAACAAGTGTAGCTTCAAAAATTTCAGCACACAGAGAGGCATTTTAGTAACATGAAAATTTCTACAACCATATTTTCCTCTCTCATAATAACTTTCAGTAGCAACATGAGCAAACTCAACAATATAACTATCACATAAAGCATTCTTATCATGAATCTCATGCATAAAATTATTACTCTCCACATAAGCATAATCAATTTTATTAGTTGTAGTGGGAGCAAATTCAACAAAGTAGCTATCATTATTATTCTCATCAAGTGTAGGAGGCATAGTATAATCACAATAAAATTTACTCTCCATAGTAGGTTGTACCAAAAGACCACTATTATAATCATCATAAATAGGAGGCAAAGTGTCATCAAAGAAAATTTTCTCCTCAATGCTTGGGGGACTAAAAAGATCATGAAAACCAGCTTCCCCAAGCTTAGAACTTTCTATATCATTATCAACAATGGTGTTCGAAGCGTTCATACTAATATTACTACCAGCATGCAAATAAGATTTCATAGGGTTTTTAATTTTCGCATCAAACCATCCATGTCTTAAATCAGGAAATAAAATAAGAAGCTCATTGTTGTCCATTATGCCAAACTAGTGTAAACAAGAAACAAAAAGATGCAATTGCAGGATCTAAAGGAAATAGCTTCGAGCACAAACACAATGGCGCCAGAAGAGTACTGTTACCTGGAACCGGAGTATGAGTGCCTTTTTACCTTTCCTCCCCGGCAACGGCGCCGGAAAAGTGCTTGATGTCTACGGGAGCTTCTATTCTTGTAGACAGTGTTGGGCCTCCAAGAGCGAGAGGTTTGTAGAACAGCAGACAAGTTTCCCTTAAGTGGATCACCCAAGGTTTATCGATCTCGGGGAGGAAGAGGTCAAAGATATCCCTCTCATGCAACCACCGCAACCACAAAGCAAGAAGTCTCTTGTGTCCCCAACACACCTAATAGGTGCACTAGTTCGGCGAAGAGATAGTGAAATACGGGTGGTATGAATAAGTAGTAGCAACGGCACCGGAAAAGTGCTTTGCCCGGAGACGAGTAAACAAGCGGTAGTAACGCAGCAGTAGTAACGCAGCGAGTAGTAACGCGATAGAAACGAGTAAACAAGCAGCGATAGCGATATTTAGGAACAAGGCCTAGGGAATAGACTTTCACTAGTGGACACTCTCAACTTTGATCACATAACAGAATAGATAAATGCATACTCTACACTCTTGTTGGATGATGAACACATTGCGTAGGATTACACGAACCCTCAATGCCGGAGTTAACAAGCTCCACAATTCAATGTTCATATTTAAATAACCTTAGAGTGCAAGAAAGATCGACACGACTAAACCAAGTACTAACATAGCATGCACTACTCTGTCACCTTCACGCCACGTAGGAGGAATAGATCATATCAATACAATCATAATGATAATTAACTCCACAATCTACAAGAGATCATGATCATAGCATATGCCAAGTACTAACACGGATGCACACACTTGTCACCATTACACCGTGCGGGAGGAATAAACTACTTTAATAACATCACTAGAGTAGCACATAGATAAATTGTGATACAAAACACATTGCAATCATAAAGAGATATAAATAAGCACTTCACTACGCCATTCATAACGGTGAGTAAGTATTCTGTGAAATATAGCCTAAGAGACCCACACGGTGCACACACTGTCACCTTTACACACGTGGGACAAGGAGTCTCCGGAGATCACATAAGTAAAACTCTCTTGACTAGCATAGTGACATCTAGATTACAAGCATCATCATATGAATCTCAATCATGTAAGGCAGCTCATGAGATTATTGTATTGAAGTACATAGGAGAGAGATGAACCACATAGCTACCGGTACAGCCCCGAGCCTCGATGGAGAACTACTCCCTCCTCATGGGAGCGAGCATCGGTGATGAAGATGGCGGTGGAGATGGCAGCGGTGTCGATGGAGAAGCCTTCCGGGGCACTTCCCCGCTCCGGCAGGGTGCCTGGAACGGAGACTCCTGTCCCCGGATCTTGGCTTCGCGATGGCGGCGGCTCTGGAAGGTTTTCCGTATCGTGGTTTTTCGCCTCAGGGGTTTCGCGACGGAGGCTTTAAGTAGGCGGAAGGGCAGAGTCGGAGGGGGCCTGGGGCCACCACACCATAGGGCGGCGCGGCCCCCTCCGGCCGCGCCGGGTGTGGTGTGGGGCCCCCGGGGCTTCCCTACGGCGGCTCTCGGGTGTTCTGGATGGTTCCGGGGAAAATAGGAACCTGGGTCTTGATTTCGTCCAATTCCGAGAATATTTCGTTACTAGGATTTCGAAACCAAAAACAGCAGAAAACGGAAGCGGCACTTCGGCATCTTGTTAATAGGTTAGTTCCAGAAAATGCATGAATATGACATAAAGTGTGCATAAAACATGTAGATATCATCAATAATATGGCATGGAACATAAGAAATTATCGATACGTCGGAGACGTATCAACGGGCAACACGGTAGAGCCGGGAGGCTCCAGGACTGCGGCTGGCCCTGGTCCCTCGAGCGACGGCCCGCAAAGACTCGGCACGCACGTCCGATGCTGGTGCAAGGGCGTGCCACCTGACCTATACCTGGTCAGGAAGGTGATGGATTTGCCTCGCTTAGTTTCCTGCATGGCATACACGTAAACATTAAATACGAGCCTCGATCGGCTCTCGAGGTTGTCTCGTGAATCGGCTCAAAGAGCCAATCCACCCATGATTCGTACGAGGTGTACGATCGCATGGTGGTCCTGCTTGATCAATGTAAAGCTAAAACGACCTACTACGATTTAGGGTTTTCACCACATAATCGGAACATCCTACGCGTGATTGAGCACGGCGGCCACGCACGGTGATCATAAACCGACCCTAGACAAGGCCTAAAAACCAACATGAAGTTGATCCCCGGAACATCTTGTCTAGGGCTAGCAAACTACACCCTACGTGCCACTTTGGATCCTTCAACCCATTTGTAAGGCCTAACTATGCAGATATTAAACTAATCCTTGAAGAACAAGGAGCAATCATAACGGATCGGATCTACTAAATAATGATCAAGCGGGGTGCCGCCCTTACACCTAAGATAGGTGCAAGGGCGGCTAGACGTCTAAGGGTTGCACGGACGAAAGCATATGATACGATGAAGCAATGCTAACCCTAACACGTCTATGATAACTACGTTGCTCGCCATCAACAAGGCTTCAGCATGAGCAACGCATGAACAACGAATAAACGTGTACTGCCTAGATCGCAAGGCAGCATGATGCTTACCCGGAAGAAAACCCTCGAGACAAGGAAGTTGGCGATGCGCCTAGATTGGTTTGTGGTGAACGTGATTGTTGTTTATTTCATAAACCCTAGATACATATTTATAGTCCGTAGACTTTCTAACGTGGGAATAATCCCAACCGTGCACGAGCCAAATTCTATCTAGCCGACACGTATCCTACTATATTTACGGATACACGGGCAAACTAGCCCAAACTTTGCATATAAGGCCGATTCATGTATTTCTTCTATGTATATTCTCCAAGCCCATCTCAATCGCGGCCCACCTGCGATCCGGTCAAATTCTGGTGATAACACATGCCCCCTGGTTTTGGAAATGACAATTCCAAAATCACTCTACTTTTTCTTCGTCGGGTCATGTCGTGGCGTCTTGCCTCCTTGATTTCATCACCAATCTAAAAAAACCCCTCTTATTAATGAAGGAGTGCTTCCATTTAGTTTTGCCGATAGTCGAAGTCAAACACTCCCCGAAAGAGCCGATGGCATCACATCAGCCTCTACGATAAAACAAGAGTAAGGCCAACCTAATTGCTCCTCCAAACAGTAACTTGCGACTTATCCGAAAGAGCAAAACTCAAATCCCCAAATCGCCGCTTGAACAGATCCAACCCACGGCCATATGAACCTCAGATGTCAATCGCGCAGGTTCGCAACTGCAACGGACCCAAAGGCAATATCATCCAATGCCCACGCTATGGTCTCAGGCCTGAAGGTGATCCTTAGCCACTCCTTGTTGTTCGAACATAGCGCCTTGCTCTATCTTTTTGCATCAACAGAAACGTCCCTAACCGTGTAGATGATGACGGCTTCCCTTTCAAATTCCTTTCAGCAGCCCTGGTGGTCTTCTTCTGCAACAACTCACCGCTTTTGAAGCAGGTTATGATGCAGGGTCAGCCGATGACACTCCAATCGGCTTCCAAAAACAGAGTGTCTATCAAATCAGCTGCCCCCCGAGCCTCAGTTAAGGCAAGAATAGCGGCGAGGACACACAGTTCAGTCAAAGGGCCTCGAACTCAGGCAATTCTGAGACAGCCACCATGCAAAGCCAGCCAGACTTGCCACCGTCGAAAGCCGATATTGCAGACGAAACACCAACGGCTTAATGAACAAAAGGCTGTCTTGTACGCCAAGCTGACACCTCTGACAGTACTGCTGAACTGGCGACCTTGCGCAAAGGGTTGGAAGCCCTCGAAGAGAAGGTTCGGGCAACAAAATCGGCTCATTGAAGCTGAGGTAGCTCTCATTGTTCACTCCCTCGAGGAAGCAGAAGGCCTCGAAGCTGAACTGAAGACCGACTTGGTCGAAATCCGCGTCTGGGACACGCAGCTGGTAGATCCTGTGTAATTTGTACTAGAGTCGATGGCTGTGCATCGGCTTTGTTTCTTAGTTCTAAAGTCGATGTCCGTGCATCGGCTGTACATCATGATAATTTTTTTTATCGGCCGATTTTTTATCGGCCTCAATATTTCACCGCACATGTATCGCACATGTTCATCCGATTAGGTGCCCCCGAGCCGAATCTGTCGGGTAGCTGCGGATATCGGCTCCGTGGTTAGCCAAGGCACTCGTATTTGAACGTCGGCTCCGTTAGGACCGGTGTTGACTTCTTCCAGCTCATCGGCCGACGTAAACCCGTTGCCCATTAGATCGACGTTGAACACAGGCAGAACGTATGGTGAGGATAATTTTGGCCGATTGCTGGAATCGGCCTCCATGTTGATTGAATCGCTAACTGAAGGTTTTGCAACGTTTGTCCGTAGATCTTTGGGGCCGATCACAAGGATCGGCCTCGCCACGTTCATCCATAGATTTGTTCTTGCTATACGGTCAGGCCGGTGGATAAGACCAGCCTAACCCCGTCCTTCGTGACGTCGATGCGCTCGCGGTCGTCCAAATTGATGCCCGAGAGTGGCTCTTGGCCTGTCGTCTCCCAAACGTTCATGCCGGCCGTTGAAATCTCGGCTGAGTCATCTGCGTGGACGACCTCTACTTCATCTCCATCCCACTGTATTAAGCATTGGTGCATCGTGGATGGAATGCAACGATTGGCGTGGATCCAATCTCTCCCTAGCGGAGACAGCATAGGTGCTCTTGCTATCGACAATAAAGAACGCCGTAGGGATGGTTTTCCTTCCTACGGTCGGATCCACGTTCGGAACACCTTGTGCGTCGGATGCTTGGTCGTTGAAATCGCTCGGTGTCACGTTGGTCTTGATCGGATCCGAGCTAGAGCATCCCAACCGACGTAGCATGGAGTATGGCATAATGTTGATCGCCGCTCCGGTGTCCACCAGCATCTTGTTGACAGGCTGCCCATTGATATAGCCTCGCAAGTACAGGGCCTTCAGGTGTCTGTAGCTTCTTTCTCGTGGCTTCTCAAAGATAACCGGCCGTGGGCCGTAGTCAAGTTGTGCCACAGGTGCTTCGTCTAATCCTGGAGCACTAAACTCCGTCGGAAGGATGAACACCATGTTTGTGCCAGCCGATATCTCATCATCGGCTTTCTTTTGTCTGGGGCGCCACTCTTTCCTTTGTGGCCGACCTTCTTCGTCCAGGGGTTCGCTGAATTTTCGCGGCCGGATCAGGCCGCGCCTTCCTTAACGTGTGCGGGTATAACCTTTCGGCTTCCTCCAAACCACGTAGTCGCTAAACCCTACGCTTTTGGGAACGAGCTGAGTCCATCGGGGCACCACCTTGGCCGGTGGTACTTATCTTCTTCTTCTTCATCATCGTCCTCTAGTTCCTCGAGATCTTCTACCGAGAGGACTCAGCGTGCTTGTTCGAGGCGGGAGAGGCCCTAGACGTTTGAACACGGACACGTTAGCTGCATCCTTCTTCTTCGTCTACATTACGGGCGGTTGCCGATTGTAGGCAATCGGCGCATTCCCGAATCCAGCGAGTGTACGAAGAAGGGACAGGTCCCAGTGCCTATCCACGTCGTCTTGCTCTCTCGACTTTTCCTTGGCGTGGCGCTCATATCTCTCCTCGTCGCGATCATGCCGACAATGTCTCCTGGCGTCCCTAGCCAGACGATCTCTTTCGTCCTCGTTGTTGTATCGTCGGCGTTGGTCGTATTGACTCACATATTTGTTGAGGAGGTGATCAGAGAGAGGTCGGCGATATCGCACATTCCTCACTTCTCCCTCCGTGATGTAGCGCTTGCCATCGTGCCGGAGCCGATCGCGTGGAACGGCTTCTCGTTTGTCGTTGTCATGAGAGCGGTTGCCCTCGTCTCTGTCCTTACCGAAGTGGTGCCCGGGTCCTACCATGTTGATGTTGAACGAGAATCCTGGTCGGCACCCTCCAGGGTAAGTGCACTCCACCATGTTAACGGCGGGGAAGGGGTGTGTGTCGACCTTCATGGCGTACTGGCTTAAAATTAGACGCCCTTGTTCTATCGCCATTTGGACCTGCTGCCGCCACACCCTGCAGTTGTTGGTGGCATGGGTGAACGTGTTATGCCACTTGCAGTATGGCTTTCCGTTCAGCCCCTGCGCCGTGGGGATCTTGTGGCCTTCGGGTACCTTTAGCTGCTTCTCCTTAAGTAAGAGGTCGAAAATTTGCTCAGCCTTGGTGACGTCGAAGTCAAACCCTCTTGGAGGACCTTGTGGCTTAACCCACTTGCGGGACACGGGGCTTGCCCCCGAGTCCATTCAGCCACTGCTACCTCTTGATCTCCCGCAGAGCCTTCATCTTCGTCTGCCTCAACCAGAACCACCGCACGCTTGAATTTATCCTGGTATACATCTGGGTGGCGCTGTTCATATAATGACAGCTTCTGCACCATGTGTGCCAGTGAAGGGTCGTCTGCTTGGGAGGCCACATCCTTGATCGGTGATTGATACGTTTCCGACGTATCGATAATTTCTTATGTTCCATGCCACATTATTGATGATATCTACATGTTTTATGCACACCTTATGTCATATTCGTGCATTTTCTGGAACTAACCTATTAACAAGATGCCGAAGAGCCGATTCTTTGTTTTCTGCTGTTTTTGGTTTCAGAAATCCTAGTAACGAAATATTCTCGGAATTGGACGAAATCAACGCCCGGGGTCCTATTTTGCCACGAAGCTTCCGGAAGACCGAAGAGGAGTCGAAGTGGGGCCACGAGGCGCCGCCACACTAGGGCGGCGCGGCCCGGGCCCCGGCCGCGCCGACCTATGGTGTGGGGCCCTCGTGTGGCCCCCGCGTTGCCCTTCCGCCTACTTAAAGCCTCCGTCGCGAAACCCCCGATGCCGAGAGCCACGATACGGAAAACCTTGCGAGACGCCGCCGCCGCCAATCCCATCTCGGGGGATTACGGAGATCTCCTCCGGCAGCACTGCCGGAGAGGGATTCATCTCCCGGAGGACTCTTCACCGCCATGGTCGCCTCCGGAGTGATGAGTGAGTAGTTCACCCCTGGACTATGGGTCCATAGCGGTAGCTAGATGGTTGTCTTCTCCTCATTGTGCTTCATTGTTGGATCTTGTGAGCTGCCTAACATGATCAAGATCATCTATCTGTAATTCTATATGTTGTGTTTGTCGGGATCCGATGGATAGAGAATACTATGTTATGTTAATTATCAAGTTATTACATATGTGTTGTTTATGATCTTGCATGCTCTCCGTTATTAGTAGAGGCTGCGGCCAAGTTTTTGCTCTTAACTCCAAGAGGGAGTATTTATGCTCGATAGTGGGTTCATGCCTCCATTAAATGCAGGACGGTGACGGAAAGTTCTAAGGTTGTGGATGTCTTTGTTGCCACTAGGGATAAAACATTGATGCTATGTCTAAGGATGTAGTTATTGATTACATTACGCACCATACTTAATGCAATTGTACTGTTGTTACCAACTTAATGCTGGAAGGGGTTCGGATGATAACCTGAAGGTGGACTTTTTAGGCATAGATGCATGTTGGATGGCGGTCTATGTACTTTGTCGTAATGCCCAATTAAATCTCACTATATTTATCATGACATGTATGTGCATTGTTATGCCCTCTCTATTTGTCAATTGCCCAACTGTAATTTGTTCACCCAACATGCTTTTATCTTATGGGAGAGACACCTCTAGTGAGCTTGTGGACCCCGGTCCATTCTTTTATCTTGAAATACAAATCTCTTGCTGCAATACTTGTTCTTTTCTTGTTTTCTTGCAAACAACCATCTTCCACACAATACGGTTAATCCTTTGTTACAGACAAGCCGGTGAGATTGACAACCTCACTTTGTTTCGTTGGGGCAAAGTACTTTGGTTGTGTTGTGCGGGTTCCACGTTGGCGCCGGAATCTGCGGTGTTGCGCCGCACTACATCCGCCGCCATCAACCTTCAACGTGCTTCTTGACTCCTCCTGGTTCGATTAAACCTTGGTTTCTTGCGAGGGAAACTTGCTGCTGTGCGTATCACACCTTCCTCTTGGGGTTCCCAACGGACGTGTCGAGCTACACGCATCAAGCAAATTTACGGCGCCGTTGCCGGGGAGATCAAGACACGCTGCAAGGGAGTCTCCACTTCCCAATCTCTTTACTTTGTTTTTGTCTTGCTTTATTTTATTTACTACTTTGTTTGCTGCATTATATCAAAACACAAAAAAATTAGTTGCTAGCTTTACTTTATTTACTATCTTGTTTGCTATATCAAAAATACAAAAAAAAATTTACTTGCATTTATTTTATCTAGTTTGCTTTATTTACTATTGCTAAAATGAGTAATCCTGAAGTTGAAGTTCGTTCATTTAAGCAACAAGGGGGAGAATGTTTAAAAGATGCTTGGTATAGATTTAGTGATGCCCATAATAGGTGCACTAAGAAACACTCCACCACTATCCTACTCAGAAATTTTTATGTTGGTATCTCTAGCTGGAATAGATATGTTCTTGATTGTCTCGCGGGAGGTAACTTCCTAGGCGCTCCCGCTTTAGAAGCTAGTTGCATTATTGAGAGTTTATTTG
>NC_061512.1:246069427-246160698 GCF_022539505.1 Lolium rigidum | reverse complement strand
CCATGTTCAAATTCTTGATAATAATCTTGCTCCAATTACTATTAATGAGAATAACTTTTCTTATGCCAAATTTAATGATACTTCTATGCATATGAACCATGATAAGAATGTTTTAAGTGATGGGTATATTGTGGATTTCATCAATGATGCTACTGAAAGTTATTATGAGAGAGGGAAATATGGTTATATGCATCTTAATAATATTAAGTTTCCCCTCTTTATGTCGAGAATCTTGAAGTTATTCGTGTTTTATCCCCTTATGCTTGTCACTTTGTTCTTCATGAATTCATTTGTGTACAAGATTCCTCTTCATAGGAAGCATGTTAGACTTAAATTTGTTTTGAATTTACCTCTTGAAGCTCTCTTTTTGCTCCAAAACTATTTCCTGCGAGCGCAACATTAAAACTGCTGAGCCCATCTTAACGGCTATAAAGAAAGAACTTCTTGGGAGATAACCCATGTGTTATTTTGCTACAGTACTTTGTTTTATATTTGTGTCTTGGAAGTTGTTTACTACTGTAGCAACCTCTCCTTATCTTAGTTTTGTGTTTTTGTTGTGCCAAGTAAAGTCGTTGATAGAAAGGTTGATACTAGATTTGGATTACTGCGCAGAAACAGATTTCTTTGTCGTCACGAATCTGGGTCTAATTCTCTCGTAGGTAACTCAGAAAATTAAGCCAATTTACGTGAGTGATCCTCAGATATGTACGCAACTTTCATTCAGTTTGGGAATTTTCATTTGAGCAAGTCTGGTGCCCTAATAAAATCCATCTTTACGGACTATTCTGTTTTGACAGATTCTGCCTTTTGTTTCGCATTGCCTCTTTTGCTATGTTGGATGAATTTCTTTGATCCATTAATGTCCAAGTAGCTTTATGCAATGTCCAGAAGTGTTAAGAATGATTGTGTCACCTCTGAACATGTTAATTTTTTATTGTGCACTAACCCTCTAATGAGTTGTTTCGAGTTTGGTGTGGAGGAAGTTTTCAAGGGTCAAGAGAGGAGGATGATATACTATGATCAAGGAGAGTGAAAGCTCTAAGCTTGGGGATGCCCCGGTGGTTCATCCCTGCATATTTCAAGAAGACTCAAGCATCTAAGCTTGGGGATGCCCAAGGCATCCCCTTCTTCATCGACAAATTATCAGGTTCCTTCTCTTGAAACTATATTTTTATTCGGTCACATCTTATGTACTTTACTTGGAGCGTCTGTGTGCTTTTGTTTGTGTTTTTGTTTGAATAAATGCTTGTGTGGGAGAGAGACACGCTCCGCTGGTTCGTATGAACACATGTGTTCTTAGCTTTTAATTTTCATTGCGAAGGATGAAACTGCTTCGTTAATTGTTATATGGTTGGAAACGGAAAATGCTACATGTAGTAACTGGTATGATGTCTTGAATAACTTGATACTTGGCAATTGTTGTGCTCTTGCATCATATACTTTGCACCCATTAGTGAAGAAATACATAGAGCTTGTTAAAATTTGGTTTGCATGAGTGGCTTCTCTAGAGTCTAGATATTTTCTAGTGAGGCGTTTGAAAAACAGGGAAGATGATGTATAGTCTTATAATGCTTGTAACATGTCTTTTATGTAAAGTTTTGATGTACTAGTTTATGCTTGTGTTTGATTCAAATAACCTTGCTAGCCTAAACCTTGTATCGAGAGGGAATACTTCTCATGCATCCAAAATCCTTGAGCCAACCACTATGCCATTTGTGTCCACCATACCTACCTACTACATGGTATTTATCCGCCATTCCAAAGTAAATTGCTTGAGTGCTACCTTTAAAATTCCATCATTCACCTTTGCAATATATAGCTCATGGGACAAATAGCTTAAACACTATTGTGGTATTGAATATGTAGTTATGCACTTTATTTCTTATTAAGTTGCTTGTTGTGCGATAACCATGTTTCTGGGGACGCCATCAACTACTCTTTGTTGAATATCATGTGAGTTGCTATGCATGTCCGTCTTGTCTGAAGTAAAAGAGATCTACCACCTTAATGGTTGGAGCATACATATTGTTAGAGAAGAACATTGGGCCGCTAACTTAAGCCATGATTCATGGTGGAAGTTTCAGTTTTGGACATATATCCTCAATCTCATACGAGAATAATAATTGTTGCCACATGCTTATGCATTAAAGAGGAGTCCATTATCTCGTTGTCCATGTTGTCCCTGTATGGATGTCTAAGTTGAGAATAATCAAAAGCGAGAAATCCAAAATGCGAGCTTTCTCCTTAGACCTTTGTACAGGCGGCATGGAGGTACCCCATTGTGACACTTGGTTAAAACATGTGTATTGTGATGATCCGGTAGTCCAAGCTAATTAGGACAAGGTGCGGGCACTATTAGTATACTATGCATGAGGCTTGCAACTTGTAAGATATAATTTACATGATACATGTGCTTTATTACTACCGTTGACAAAATTGTTTCATGTTTTCAAAATAAAAGCTCTAGCACAAATATAGCAATCGATGCTTTCCTCTTTGAAGGACCATTCTTTTTTACTTTTATGTTGAGTCAGTTCACCTATCTCTCTCCACCTCAAGAAGCAAACACTCGCGTTAACTGTGCATTGATTCTTATATACTTGCTTATTGCACTTGTTATATTGCTTTGCATTGACAACTATCCATGAGATATACATGTTACAAGTTGAAAGCAACTGCTGAAACTTTATCTTCCATTGTGTTGCTTCAATGTCTGTACTTTGAATTTATTGCTTTATGAGTAACTCTTATGCAAGACTTATTGATGCTTGTCTTGAAAGTACTATTCATGAAAAGTCTTTGCTATATGATTCAATTGTTTACTCATTGCATTAACATTGTTTGAATCGCTGCATTCATCTCATATGCTTTACAATAGTATGATTAAGATTATGTTGGTAGCATGTCACTTCAGAAATTATCTTTTACCTACTCGAGGACGAGTAGGAACTAAGCTTGGGGATGCTGATACGTCTCCAACATATCTATAATTTCTGATGTTCCATGCTTGTTTTATGACAATACCAACATGTTTTGTTCACACTATATATCATTTTTATGCGTTTTTCGGAACTAACCTATTGACGAGATGCCGAAAGGCCAGTTGTTGTTTTCTGCTGTTTTTGGTTTCAGAAATCCTAGTAAAGAAATATTTTCGGAATCGGACGAAATCAAGACCGAAGGGCTTCTAATTCCCGGAAGCTTCCGGAGCACCGGAGATGAGTCAGAGGGGTGCCAGGGGGGCCCCACCCCACAGGGCGGCGCGGCCCAAGGGGGGGGCGCGCCCCCCTATGGTGGCACCACCCCGTGGCCCCTCCAACTCCGATTCTCGGCCTATAAGATCGTCTCTGACCTAAAAACATCGACAGAAAAGACGGAAACAGAGAAACCCATCCGCAGCCGCCGCCATCGCGAAAGTCCAATTCGGGGGACAGAACTCTCGTTCCGGCACCCTGCCGGACGGGGAATTGCCCCGGAGCCATCTCCACCGCCGTCTCCACCGCCATCTTCACCGCCATCGCCGCCTCCATGATGAGGAGGGAGTAATCCACCCCGAGGCTGAGGGCTCCGCCGTAGCTATGTGGTTCATCTCTCTCTTTATGTGATCTAGTTGAATATCATCTATGTGCTACTCTAGTGATGTTATCAAAGTAGTTTTATTCCTCCTGCACGGTGTAATGGTTACAGTGTGTGCATCCGTGTTAGTACTTGGCGTAGGCTATGATTGTAATCTCTTGTAGATTATGAAGTTAACTATTGCTATGATAGTATCGATGTGATCTATGCCTCCTTCATGGTATGATGGTGACAATGTGCATGCTATGTTAGTTCTTGGTGTAATTGTGTTGATCTATCTTGCACTCTAAGGTTATTTAAACATGAATATCGAATACTGTGGAGCTTGTTAACTCCGGCATTGAGGGTTCGTGTAATCCTACACAGTTTAGTGGTGTTCATCATCCAACAAGAGGGTGTAGAGTGGTTCTATTATGTGATCATTGTTGAGAGTGTCCACTAGTGAAAGCAGGATCCCCGGGCCTTGCTTCCAAGCATCGAATCTCTCGTTTGTTTACTCGTTTTGTTACATGTTTGCTCGCTGCCATATTTTATTCAGATTGCTATTACCACTCATACTCATCCATATTACTTGCATCTCACTATCTCTTCGCCGAACTAGTGCACCTATACATCCGACAAGTGTATTAGGTGTGTTGGGGACACAAGAGACTTCTTGCTTTGTGGTTGCGGTGGTTGCTCGAGAGGGATATCTTTGACCTCTTCCTCCCTGAGTTCGATAAACCTTGGGTGATCCACTTAAGGGAAACTTGCTGTTGTTCTACAAACCTCTGCTCTTGGAGGCCCAACACTGTCTACAAGAATAGAAGCTCCCGTAGACATCACCTAACATGATCAAGATCATCTATCTGTAATTCTATATGTTGTGTTTGTCGGGATCCGATGGATAGAGAATACTATGTTATGTTAATTATCAAGTTATTACCTATGTGTTGTTTATGATCTTGCATGCTCTCCGTTATTAGTAGAGGCTCGGCCAAGTTTTTGCTCTTAACTCCAAGAGGGAGTATTTATGCTCGATAGTGGGTTCATGCCTCCATTAAATCTGGGACAGGTGACGTGAAAGTTCTAAGATTGTGGATGTGCTGTTGCCACTAGGGATAAAACATTGATGCTATGTCTAAGGATGTAGTTATTGATTACATTACGCACCATACTTAATGCAATTGTCTCGTTGTTAGCAACTTAATACTCGGAAGGGGTTCGGATGATAACCCGAAGGTGGACTTTTTAGGCATAGATGCATGTCGGATGGCGGTCTATGTACTTTGTCGTAATGCCCAATTAAATCTCACTATATTTATCATGACATGTATGTGCATTGTTATGCCCTCTCTATTTGTCAATTGCCCGAATGTAATTTGTTCACCCAACATGCTTTTATCTTATGGGAGAGACACCTCTAGTGAACTGTGGACCCCGGTCCATTCTTTTATACCGAAATAAAAATCTGCTGCAATACTTGTTCTTTACTCGTTTTCTTGCAAACAATCATCTTCCACACAATACGGTTAATCCTTTGTTACAGCAAGCCGGTGAGATTGACAACCTCACTCGTTTCGTTGGGGCAAAGTACTTTGGTTGTGTTGTGCAGGTTCCACGTTGGCGCCGAATCTCCGGTGTTGCGCCGTACTACATCCCGCCGCCATCAACCTTCAACGTGCTTCTTGACTCCCACTCGGTTCGATTAAACCTTGGTTTCTTACCGAGGGAAACTTGCCGCTGTGCGCATCACACCTTCCTCTTGGGGTTCCCAACGGACGTGTCGCCTACACGCATCGGTGATGCGAGACCCACCACCGCCAACTCGATCGCTTCTTTTTCGCTCACACGAGCCGAATAGCATCGGTTCCTAACGGTTCCGAAACGCTGGATGTATTCTCGACACTCGTTTCTCCGCGCTTCGTTGTACTTGTGCTAGATCGGCAATGCCGGTCTCGGAAGCCTCCGAGTGATACCGCATGTGGAACTGCTCCTCCAACCGCTTCCAAGTCCGGATAGAGTCCGGTGGCGGCGATGTGTACCACCCGAAAGCCGATCCGTGAGGGACCGTGCGAAGAACCTCACACGCAGCTCATCTCGATGCTCGAGATCGTGCCCAGCCTGTGCCAAATATCGGCTCACATGCTCGATTGAGCCGGAACCATCTCGATCCACTAAACTTGGAGAATTCAGGGAGCCGATATTTGGGTGGTAGTGGGATCAACTCGTACTCGTTGGGGTACGGCTTGGAATAGCCGATTGCCCTCCTTTTCGGCACCATGCCGAACTCGGTCTCTCAAGATTGTACTCGATCTGATCCGCGGTGCCGGGCTGCAGGAGTCGAACTCCGAAGATTTGCCGGAGTGGCATACTTAGCCAGCCACGCTTGCTTCTCAAGCTCCGAGCCAACCTGCAGGAGTTGGGCTCTGGAGGTTTATCGGGTGGCATACTTAGCTAACCACGTCTCGCTTCTCAAGATCTGTTCCCGAAGTTCCTCCCGTCTGTTCCGAAGTCCCCGTTCGTTGCGATCCGGTTTGTGAGTGCCCGACTCATCGCGGTCCGGCTCGTATGTGCACGTGTATCCGTGAGGGATCTCCTTAGGCGCCTCATGCAAGAACTGGTAATCACTAGGGTCACCACCGATCTTGTAGACGACGTATGCCGGTGAACTCGGCACTTCTGGTGCTGCCAACGCGAATGGCAGCGGCGGTCGGGACTGGAGTGGCATCTCTCCTTGGTGAGTCCCTAGAGCTGGTCCTGACGGAGAGTACTGATGCCTCATGATTTCCTGGATCACCCGAAGAGTGACACGCTCCAAAGTGTTCACCAGGCTCTCAGAGTGGCGGTGCAGCGAATGAGCTACCATGAAATTAATCTCCGACGCGAGACCCGGTGCGTTCTTCGACGGGGCGAAAAGGTCCACTCCATCGAGCGCGCCTTCAGGTGAGAACCCTTTCCACCCGATGCCGTGTGAGCGGGTTCTCCGGAAAGAGCCGATGAGGTCGGCTTCGAGGATCGCTTTGACCTCGTCATACTTCTTCTTGAGCTCCTCGGTCGGATCCTCGTACGTGATCGGAGTGCCTTCCGCCATCTCGGATGTAGATGGCGATGCGGTTGATGTCGAAGACGGTCCCACCGGGCGTGCCGGAATGTGTTGCGGTCAGAAACCCACCGGCCGAGCAGCGACGGGCAACACAGGTAGGAGCCGGGAGGCTCCCGGGACTGCGGCTGGCCCTGGTCCCTCGAGCGACGGCCCGCAAAGACTCGGCACGCACGTCCGATGCTGGTGCAAGGGCGTGCCACCTGACCTATACCTCGGTCGGGAAGGTGATGGATTTGCCTCGCTTAGTTTCCTCGCATGGCATACACGTAAACATTAAATACGAGCCTCGATCGGCTCTCGAGTTGTCCCGTGAATCGGCTCAAAGAGCCGATCCACCCATGATTCGTACGAGGTGTACGATCGCATGGTGGTCCTGCTTGATCAATGTAAAGCTAAAACGACCTACTACGATTTAGGGTTTTCACCACATAATCGGAACATCCTACGCGTGATTGAGCCTGGCGGCCACGCACGGTGATCATAAACCGACCCTAGACAAGGCCTAAAAACCAACATGAAGTTGATCCCCGGAACATCTTGTCTAGGGCTAGCAAACTACACCCTACGTGCCACTCGGATCCTTCAACCCGTTTGTAAGGCCTAACTATGCGGATATTAAACTAATCCTTGAAGAACAAGGAGCAATCATAACGGATCGGATCTACTAAATAATGATCAAGCGGGTGCCGCCCTTACACCTAAGATAGGTGCAAGGGCGGCTAGACGTCTAAGGGTTGCACGGACGAAAGCATATGATACGATGAAGCAATGCTAACCCTAACACGTCTATGATAACTACGTTGCTCGCCAACAACAAGGCTTCAACACGAGCAACACATGAACAACGAATAAACGTGTACTGCCTAGATCGCAAGATGCGATCTAGGCAGCATGATGCTTACCCGGAAGAAAACCCTCGAGACAAGAGAGTTGGCGATGCGCCTAGATTGGTTTGTGGTGAACGTGATTGTTGTTTATTTCATAAACCTTAGATACATATTTATAGTCCGTAGACTTTCTAACGTGGGAATAATCCCAACCGTGCACGAGCCAAATTCTATCTAACCGACACGTATCCTACTATATTTACAGATACACGGGCAAACTAGCCCAAACTTTGCATATAAGGCCGATTCATGTATTTCTTCTATGTATATTCTCCAAGCCCATCTCAATCGCGGCCCACCTCTGATCCGGTCAAATTCTGGTGATAACAGCGTCGTACTACTGCTGGAAGTTGTACATGTAGTCGGTGACGACCTCCTGCTTGATGCGCTCGTCGACGGGCCGGGCTTGTCGACGGGCTCATACTTCACCAACCCGCTTGGTCCTGCCTCGCCGTCGTCGGAGAGGTCCACCAGCGGCTTGCCGGAGTCGCGGATGGACATGGCGATCGCCGCGTCGAGGTCGCCCCTCTAGGCGTCCTTGTCGTTCATGGACGCCAAGAACGCCGCCCGCAGACCTAGGCAGTCCTCGGGGTCGTCGCTGCTGGCGATGAGCCGCTGCTGCCGCTCGTACTCCGCCGGCGAGCGCCGCTCGCGACGGTTCCTCCGGCTCCTCCTTCACCTCCGGCTTCGGGATGAGGAGGGCACCGCCGCGCCTCCCTTGCTGCCGCCGGCTGCCGCTGCCGCCACGCCTCGTGTTGACGGGCGTCACCGGCTCCTCCTTCACCTCCCGTTTGGGGACGGTGTAGGGCGCCGACCTGTACGACGAGGACGGCGTCGATCGCGCCGGTCCTGAGGAAGAAGAGTGGGAGGAGGACGAGTACGTCGTCCTCCTCGGCTGCCATTGAGGAGACGGCGGCGGTGACGACGACATCTCCAACTTTGGAGCGCCGTTGCGGATGCCGCAGATGACGTTCTCGAGGGTGCGCCCCGGAATGCCCCAGAACAGGGCGCGGCCATCCTTGTTCCAGCTGTTGGGGCCGCCGACGAGCCCGTCGGTGCTGTGCATCTCGATGTCGTACTTCGCCTTGAAGTACGTCGTCCACCGAGCGTCGTTGTTGTTGGCCGCCCACGTCGGATCCAACCGCTCCTCGGCGGTGAGTTGAGCCCGACGGGCCTTGATGGCGTCCCTCCATTGGTCCGTGCGCGGCTCGGCGGCGGCGGAACGCCAATGCCGTTCACGGCCATCTTCCAGCCCGCCGCCGCTTGGCAGCCGCATGTCCGGCGGGACTGGATACCGGGCGTTGTACAGCGCCCACGCCTCCGACACGGTGAGGCTGCCGCGGCCGAAGCCGTTCGCCGCGGCGATCTTGCGGGAGGACGAGCTCGACATTTTTGGAGCGGCGAGGAGAAGATCTGGGAGGGGGGAGGCGGCAGCGACGAGAAGGTTTGTGCGCGGTGAGAACTGCAGGGCGTCTTTAAACAGCGGCGGCAGCGGGTGGTTGCACGCAATAACGCCGGCGCGGACGGCCACACGGCCATGCACGACGAGGCGCGTCCCTGCGTCGCCTGGGAAAACAGGGACGCCATTAACGTCGCTTGACCAAAGGCAGGCGACGGGGTTTTAGGCTTCCGAGCCGCTGACGCGCCGGGCCCGCGTCGGTTCGCCTCGCTTTTCGTTGTGTCCGGCGTGCCCGGTGCGTCCCCTGTGGGACAGGGACGGGCTCGGGGCGCCGAACACCGTATCGACGCGCGCCGGACAAAAATGGGCTTTGGGGGACGCGGCTGGAACGGTTTTTTGGTCCGGCGCGTCCCAAATCCCTTTGGGGACGCTTTGGGGGACGCGGGTGGAGATGCTCTAAGTAGGGTTGAAAATGAAAGGGAAACTTTCCTTCTGTTTCCGAAGAAAAAGAAAATGAAGGGCCAAATACGGAAAAGGAAGCGACAGTTGGAGGAAAAGAAACGGAAATGGCAAAATCATAAACAGAAATGAAAAAGAAAATGAGGGAGCCCTTTCCGACGGAAAGGGAAACGGCAGAGGAAATTCCGGAAAAATAAATACGGAAAGTTTCCGGAAATATAACCTAAAGAGGCACATGCATTTAGTAGGCCTACATTTACATATGAAACTGGGCATGGCCACGTATCAAATTCACTAATTACTCTAACCTTAATCACTTTGTATAATTATATGTGCATGCAGTGGTTAAACTATGTGTGTTACTTTATGTTGAATTGCCGTTTGTCGAAGTTAAGTGATATATCTTGTCTTATTATTATTTTATTTATGTGTGTCTTTCAGTCTACAAATCAAGGTATTACATTAAAAAAAATACAAATCAAGGTATTATGCCGCATTGTGTTGTGGAAAATATCCGTTTTCGTAACGTATTCGTTCTGTATTCATATCCGATGATTTCCGTTTTCATATTTCGTTTCCGGGGTTTTCGATTCACCTTCGATTCCGACAAGATAGAGGGAAACAAAAACGATAAAGCATGTTTTCATCCGTTTCCGTTTCATTTTCAACACTAGCTCTAAGGGGTCTAGTCGGAGAGACCGCTGGATGTGCTCTAAGGGAGAGAGGGCTGGCCTCCCTTCCGCTCCGACTGCGATCGCAGATCGATTCTGTATCGATCTCGCCCCAACCTCCCCTCCTCCACTTAAATCCATCCACCCACCTTAACGACCGAAATTGAAGACGAAGAGCTTGAAGGCAATCGATCCGGGATCGATGGACGGCGAGGACTTAGATCCTCCTGCTTATGGCTACGACGACGACTACTACTACTACGACGACGATGACGACGACCTAATGGAAGAAGATGATCAATCTGTAAGTGACGAATCGGTGGACGGAGAGAAAGATTACCCGTACCTGAATCCTCCTCCATATGGCTACCCCGACGACGGCGAGCTGCCACCCTTCGTCCTCATCGAGCCAAACGCCTATTTTGCCAACCGCGACAACGCCACCACCGCCTCCTGCCAGATTAGGGATCTCGGGGGTACCTTCAAGGTCACCTTCTGCACCGCCCACCCGCCCCTCGTCTCCTACCTGTGTGTCCACGCCACCGCCTTCGACCACACCGAGTTCGCCGTCGAGCCCCACATCATCGCCACAGAGACCAACGGTAGCCTCATCCTCCTCCGCTTCGTCATCGGTAGAGATCCATGCCATATGATGTCACTCGCCCGACGGCAATACTTTATCTACGACGCCAGCGTCCCCTCGCTCAAGCACCTCCCGCATCCCCGCTTCCACATATTCACTGAGCACACGGTTGCCATTGTGCGCAAGTGCAACAAACGCAGCCAAGGCAGTAGGAACGACCACCACTACAGCGGTGGTTTCATCCTGCGCCCCCATGGGTCCAGTCAGGAGGATCACAACTGCAGCAACAGCAACTGCGACTACGTCATTGCCGCACATAGTGGATTCAGTCAACAATCTTCTGAACTCTGCCTTTATCAGTCTGATACAGAAACATGGAGCATGCTGCCGGTGGTACTTAAGTCATATACTCGTACATCCCACCGAACAAGCAAGACACTGACCATTGGAGGAGATAAAGGCACAGTGGCCTGGGTTGATCTCAGCCGTAATATCCTCTTGTGCGACGTGCTCGACAAAAACCCCAATCTTCGCTCTTTAGAACTGCCGCCACCGATCCTGCCAACCGATGCACAGGACTTAGGCACTCCACGGTCTGTTCGGGACATTGCTCTCCTTGGTAGCTTCATCAAGTACGTCGATCTGCAGCCTTTCCCTGTCTCCTCCACCTCCCATGCTTGGAAGGCCGCAGTATGGAGCATCAAGGCCGGGAGCTCCTCCCCAAAGGATTGGCACATGGATTACCTGCTCGATTCCACTGAAATACCTGAATCGTCGCTGCCTAAGTTGCGGGTTGAAGAGGATGCAGCTCAGCCAACCTTGTCGACTCTCCACATTGGACTACCTCTCCTGAGCCTGCTAGATGATGGCATCGTTTATTTCCTCACCAAGATTGACTACCATTCCATCTCCCACGTGTCATGGGTGCTTGCTGTTGATATGAGAAACAAGACTGTCCAGAAAGTGGCTGAGTTCAGCTCCAGGAGAACTGTTGGTTTAGCCGTGGGCTACATTGCAAGTAGGATCTCCAATTATCTGAAGGGCGCTCCAGGTAACTGATTGTATTTTTTTTACCACTTACTGTATTCTATTATACATGATAAACGAACAGAGTAATCATTCATATTTTTCTTGGTGGAGGGGTATGGTGTCATCGTATCAGATGTCACACCCAGTAGTGTAGGGTGGTTAATCTGAACTCATCCAAAATAAGATATGCTAGGTCACAGTTCCATTCTTCTTTACACAGCTTTGGTAGGCACTTGACACTGCTGATTCCTGAAGGTCATAGTGAGGTGTTGGACATGTTTAATATTATAGATAGCTAGGACACATACTTAACTGGCATGTGATGGAAGCAGATATATGGGTCAAGTCAGTTGCCAGATATTTGGGGATCAAAATTTTCTGTTCTTGCTGCATTAACAGTGAAATTCTCACCAAAACAATCTTATATAAGGATAAGAGCAATGTGACTTCTTCCGTGCTCTACTTACACAAAATCTTTTTATATTGCTTCACATCTTTATCAAGTTCTGTCTTCTTCAGTTGTCCTTTCACATGGAAGTGTGAAGTAACACGAGTACTCGAAGTAACACTTATATTAGCGCTAGTTGTTTATTAGTAAGTTGTTTCTTCTTCACAATCATTACTGAAGACATGCTAAATTGGATTTCTCAGGTGCAAAACAAAACATGAAAGGACCAGGGATATCGTTTTTGAGATCGTCTAGCAAGAAGCATCTTGGAAACTGCATGGTGATCAATTTGGGTGGTCCATCAGCGGAAAGAGGTTTCACCCTGACTGCCGGACAAAATGCTGCATCAGCAGAAAATATGACATCGTTAAATCAACACTGATCGTAGCAAACAAGATTACGAAGCAAGGTTATACAGTATGTAATATGTAAACCGACTATATATCAACAAGCTAGTTTAACTTGAATGCAACGAATGTCTTGCCTCAATTTTCTTTTTTGAACAAGGGTTGGGTCTCGAAAGACCTGGAAGCTGTAATAATACCATGCGGTGGGATCACATTTTACAAAAAAAGGTCCATAAAAGATTAAAAAAAAGTTACAATAAAGACCTTCAATTTTACAACAAGGACCCTGAATAGAGTTTTCAAAACGCCATTAGGTCCTTCTCCATAGCAAGCACTACACCAAGACGAGCTCCAATACAGTGTTTGGCGTTCCGAGACCATCCCTGCTCCACAGGGGATGTTGCGGGCGCGTCGGATAGAGCGAAAAGTGAGGCAGGTACCCACCTGGCGGCGACTACATCCAAGATAGTTGCTTCCCGCCTTTTTTTTCTTGTCGCACCTCCCCTCCGGCGCCTTCCACCTCTCCGCCGCCGCTCGATTTGACGGTCGTCTCCACGGATAATTTCTCCTGCGTTGGACACCGCCGTGACGACCAACTTCCTTGTCGTCCTTTTTGTCGTCGTCGCTTCGCCAACACATCCATTGATTGATTTGGAAGTCTAATGACACGTGAAAATTAGCGTAAGAAATTGATGTACACATGTCCAACAAGGAGCAACAAGGAAGAGACATATATGAACGGACGGCTGTCTACGGCGAGGAATAGTGGCGCCTCACTCTCCTTCTCCGGGGAGCAATACGGGATCCTCGCCGCCAATCTCGCTGGTGCCCATGGCAGCTGTGGCTTGATGTTTTTTTTAAACGCGGATTGATGGTGTTCACTGGACGAGTTGCATTAGAATTGGTGCATCATTGTTAGCGAGAGAGAGCACTAAACTAGAAATTCTAATGTTTTGATACTCAGAATTTCTTTTTTCATTTTCTTTAGAAGAGAAGAGCACTGGAAAATACGCTAACTCCAAAAACTGAGTGAAGAAACAATGCTCATGCTCTCTTATTTGAATGTAGGACTCAATATAGGTTGTAAGTTAACACAAGGCTCACAAGACCATTAGAGTACCACATAGTTCCACAACATTTTAATCATCCACATTCTCTCAAAGAAACACAAAAGCAACATAATTAAGCATTAATTGCACGATCCCTAATAAATATCAGCAATCATAATTAAGTTCACCTACCGTCGAAGCTGAAGAAAGTTAGAAAGAAAACAAGCACACCTTGTTTCCCAGGTGTGATTGATGACCAGAGTCAATTAAGAGTGGGGTATGATCATACTTGAACGAGTCAGTGCACTAACATACACTAGAGGGATTTTTTCCCATTCGACCACACTTGCCAAATCCTTATCAGTTTTTTCATAGCTTGGATTTTCCCGTTGACTAGCCCATGTATATTGACGATTCGAGAGTCCAATTTCTCTAAGGTTCAAATTCTCAATAATGGCATTAAAATCGAAAGGCCATCAAGGATTGTAGTTATCACTACTCTTTTCTTCACTCTTACGTACAATATTGAAATCACCCGCTAATAGCATAGGGAGTTTTTATGCATCACACATCCGAACAAATTCAGACATGAACTCAGGTTTATGTGAATTTTGTTCTGCTCCTTAGACTAGTACAAGTATGCATTCAAAACCATCATTCTTTGAACGAATATGCAATTTAACACTAAAATCTCCATTGTCTACTTTCTTAACTTGCAATGTTTCCGTGTTGATACAAATAAGGATGCCTCATGACCGCCCATGTGGTGGTAGGCAAAACCAAGCGAAACCCTTGCCATGAGCGAGATCTCTTAAAAAAGGTACCATAAAATTAGAGCTCCCTGCCTCCAATGAGTCTATGAAGTCTAGTCGGTGATCCCTTATAGATTTCTCAACAAAAAGATGTTTTCCTAGATCTCCAAAACCCTCATGCCATACCCCTAAGTTTGGGCATTATGAATTGGCCTTTTTAATTTTCATTCGAGTGCTTATTCTTACTTGTGTCTTATCATAAAAACTTTTTTACGAGAGGGAGTAGGTTTCACAAATTGAATACGAGGTTGTTGCGCGCCTTTCAGATTGACCAGATCATCGTCATGATGCCTCCATACCAGATGCAAGCTACCGTTCCTGGGGGAGGTGGCAAGTCCCAGATGGAGAAGCTGCCGGCTGTGATCTGGATGTCCAACCAACCCACTCCTCGAAAGCAAGAGAACAATTGAAGAAGATATGATTCCCCGTCTCGATCGAGGGGCAGACCGCACACACCACAGAATGCACACAGTTCTTGTAGAAGAGGTTGGAATGCGTGCTGAGCCTTATCTCGCCGTTGAGCAATCAGCATTGCTCTTTCGAGCTGGGAGGCATCGGCATTTGGTTGAGCGTGAAGCCGTCCGCATCTTCTACAACACACTCCATCCTTCGTGGTGTCCGGGGGACCTCTGTGGTAACCTGCATCTCCAACGTGACGTTATTTCAAGGAACACGTGGATACCAAGGAAGTGCGAACGAGCCTGCAACTCGGTTGGCAACAAGGATAAGTTCTTTTATGGGTAAAGTAACACACTTTTGTAGAGTGTATCAAATTGTGGATTGTCACTCCCTGTTCCGGGTTTGGAACTGCGAATGCGGCCGGAAAGGAACTCCATGAAGTTCTAAACACCCGGTGAAGACTGACGGACATAGCTTTTCAGAATAAAATCAACCTCTTGAAAAAATGATTACGAAACTTGCCTTTCCTATGACTTTCTGGTCTATGGCTGTAGCTAGTGCATGATACACATATATTCATAATATTGAACTTGCTGAGAGTACGCTCGTACTCATTGATACGTCACAAACGTATCTATAATTTTTGACGCTCCATGCTTGTTTTGCACCAATTTATATATGTTTTGTTTACACTTTGTTGCACTTTTATACATTTTCCGGCACTAACCTATTGACAAGATGCCACAGTGCCCGTTCCCTGTTTTCTGCTATTTTGTATTTTAAAAAAGTTCTACAGAAAATATTCTCGGAATTGGACGAAACAAAAGCCGAAGATCTTATTTTTCTGTAACGAAGACGAAATCCAGAGGAGAGACGAGGAGGCCCCACAGGGCGGCCAGACTAGGCCTAGGCGCGGCCCAGGCCCTGGCTATTCCTAGGGGTGGTCTGTGGCCTCCACCGACCTCGCCCTTCCGCCTATAAATGCCCCTCGAAGCGAAAACCCTAAATACACAAGCTTTCGTTCCAGAAAAGTTCAGTAGCCCCGCTGCCACCGAAGACAAGATCCGGCGGACAGAAGTTTATGTTCCGGCACCCTGCCGGGACGGGGCATTGCCCCCGGAGTCATCTCCATCGACTCCACCGCCATCTCCATCGCCGTTGCTAACTCCCATGATGAGGAGTGAGTAGTTCTCCCCCGAGGCTGAGGGCTTTACCGGTAGCTATGTGGTCTATCTATCTCTCCATGTAGGAATCTTCTCTTCCTTTCTACTTCGAGCCTGATTCTTACTTGCCGGAATCAGGCATTGACAAAACTTCCTAGATAATTGATCTTCCTTCCTCGAGAACTGGAAGCGGAGCCTGTGGCTAGGCTTTGGTTATTTCATGTGCTTGAGAATTGGAAGGAGCCCCAACGTTCTCGGATGCTGGTTACGATGTGGGCTATATGGCATGCTAGAAGGAAGGCTATCCATGAGGAGGTTTATCAGAGTCCGATGGCGACGGTGTCCTTTGTGAACCGATTCTTGGACGATCTCGTTGCGTGTGAGGGGGAACCGAATAAGGAATCCAGTTCTTCGGTGGCGCGCAGAACGAGCTCTACAGGGGCCCCAAGATGGATTGCACCTCCTGATGGAGTAACAAAGATAAACGTTGACGCTGCAGTTTCAAAAGGTACGGCAAGGGGGGCTGTTGGTGTTGTCTGCCGATCTCAGAATGGTGATGTTCTGGGTGTTTCTGCGATGGTGTTTGATGGCCTAACTGAGCCGGGCATACTCGAAGCGCTGGCGTGTAGAGAAGCTTTGGATGCGGCTGAAGACTTGTACTTGGCTGAAATCCTGGTGGCATCAGACTGCGCAAATGTGATCAAGGGTTTACAGGGTGTAAACCTTGGTGTCTATGGTTCTATCCTTGCTGAGATTAGAGAGAGAGCAAGGCTTAGAGGGAATGTTCGGTTTGTTTTCGAACGTAGAGAGTCTAATGGGGATGCTCACAGACTAGCTAGATATGCCACATCTCTAGATGGTGGTAGACATACGTGGTTCACTGATCCACCAGAGGGTGTAGTCCTGCCTGTAATTCCTCCAATATGAATATAGGCAAGGCTTCAAAAAAAAAACATGGTCTTCGTTCTATAATGAGCTATGAAATTTTGTAATTTTTCCATATATGAAAGGCGAGAGATATAGAGGATTCGTCATTTATTAATGCACACTAATTAACATTTTCTAACAAATAACACAAATAATTTATATTAGATCATGCTTCGTGAGAAAAATTCCCAAGGATTAGTGAATTGATTTATAAAGTTGATTATGATAATTTTAGTATGAAAATTATAGAATTCCAAAGACACTAATTCTTGGCTGCTCGATATATAGACTAAAATACGATTATTACTCCACACATTATTTTTTGTTTGAAGCACCGTTGCATTACTCTAATATATATTTTCTTTGGCTACAAGCCTGAGCAAGGCACGCTAAATGATGATAAACATAAGGTGAATGATTTTCAAAAGGTTAATTCCAAGGTATATGTGCGAGTAATTGTTCCTTCTACTGTCCTCTTCTTTTATAGGTTTTTTTTTTCCATCAGTTCTAGTACTGCTAAAATATCTCAATAGATCACTCTAGTGCATGACGTTTTATGTGCAAACAATTTTCCATAGTCTCCGAGTGTTTGATTTGAGATGTTAAAAAAATAGGTCGTAACATTTGTTTTCTTGTGCTTTGTATTTACTTAACGCAAAACGCTGGCTAAACTTTTAGAATTAGCGAAAGCGTGCGCTTTCAGATGAACGGTATCTCTGTTATGAGTCATGTCGCCCCAGTGTTCGAACATAGCTTCAGCAAGCCTTTCTGATAGATAGTACACCCAATTAACTTAGGTTCCGCTAGACCACTGCGACAATCACAACCCAATGGTACTGCTAGTTCATGAGTAGCAGTGTGCATCAGCTATTGATCGTATCTGGAACTTGGGGTCTAGAGCCATTGCCACGGGTAAAACTCCACTCTGACTTTGTTCCCTACCGGGGAGGGATTGACATGGAATCGCAGGGAATATAGTTTAATTCCTGGTCAATACTACCTCCCAATCCGTGTCAACCCCATTCAAACCTACAGCCCTGTGTGTATTTAGAGCCAACACGAGTAATTTAGTTTCCAGGAGAGCTCACCCGTCATGCCCGGCAGCTACTGCTTCTACTGATATCAGAGTTTTGCCTTCTCGCACTATTTATGTTACTACACCAATGCCACAAGAATTCTTGTGAATTGAAGATTTGAAGTCTCTGTTGCACCGGCAGCGGCCAAATCAAGGTACGCTCCGCCAGCTGCTCATGGGCATCCTCTATGCGGAGAGACCACGACACATGCCCTTCACTTTGCTTGAGTTGATTAAGGAACTGGCTAACTGAGCGACCAGCCGAGACAGAAACAACCCAGATGCCAGAT
Source organism: Lolium rigidum (assembly GCF_022539505.1). Classification (NCBI taxonomy): domain Eukaryota; kingdom Viridiplantae; phylum Streptophyta; class Magnoliopsida; order Poales; family Poaceae; genus Lolium; species Lolium rigidum. Next base: position 246,142,499 of record NC_061512.1, on the reverse strand, counting down.
CCTCAAGCTTTGTCTCGAGGACACCCAGCGGGCATTGCACAAGGCAAATGAAATGGGATTTGCAAAACACAAACACGAGAAATAATTTGTAGGGTAGATAGCTCCGGTCATCATTCAGGTATTTCACTGCATAGGCTAGGGCATATAGATTCAGTTCCAATTTTTGTGTTGCTAGAATACAAGCTCAGACACTAGGATTCGACAGACTATACACTGGCTACAATGTACAACGTTTTATCAGTCTTGCTTGAAGGGGAAGGGCAGCGGACAAGACCGGTCACGGAGATACGTGGTGTCAAAATGTCCAGGAGCAACATACCATACCAAATTACCAAGGAGTCTACTGAATTTCCTCGGTCCATTTCTCCTTGGGTATCTCTCCGGAGTCAGTGATCAGTGCCTTCTTCCTCGGCTTGCCGTTGTAAGTTCCAGCACCACCTTCAATGGCGTACACGTAGTCCATTCCCTGAATCACCCTGCCAAAGACGACATGCTCGCCATCCAACCTGCATTGTATAACGTTTTAGAAGTTGTCTACCTTCCAGATTGATCAATGCCGAGTGCTGGCATATGGTGTAAAGGAACTTACCAGCTCGTCTTGATTGTGGTTATGTAGAACTGGGATCCGTTAGAATCGGTTCCAGAATTTGACATAGCAACAACACCTGCAAGATCGCAAGGTAGACATAGAATCACAACTGCAACTTTAACAACAGGTATTTACAGAAGTCCGAACATGCCAAAAGAATATTTAAGATCAAACAGCATGTAAAAGGGAACAGTGATGCACCTAAGCATATCCAGATATGCGACCATGTGCACATCCATTTCCAGCCAAATTTCCAGTACTCAACTAGAATGGAACTTTTGAGGTCATGTTAACACATAGAACCGTTGCTTGGTGTGTTTTGCATATTTACAATTGTACAATATAGCGTGCGAGTTATGGTCAATCTTGCCACATGAGAGCTGAAACACCTAGCAAAAAACTTGTAGGTGCTTCCAAAATACCAAGGCTCCACACATCTGGAACTTCGTTTAGCACCAAATGTAGTGCTGACCGGCCACATTCATTGATACACCAAAGTCTTATTAGTTCACTTTTCTTGGTTAGGTTGAGGCCGAGAAATCAGTCGCCTGAACTTAGGAGAAGGAATTTCTATTTCTTGATAACATTGGCTTTTTAAACTGCCAGATGAGCTCACAAAATAATATTCACATGAGATTATCTCAAACAAACATTTAAATTCGACTTCATTCATGCAAATCTATAGTACGTATGGAGGTTAGAACAGAAGAATAATAGCCCAAGTAGGAATGATCTCTCATTGGTTGTTTTCATAGAACATAATTGTGTTGCTAAGTTTGTTTACAATTGGCAATCAAAGGCAAAATAAAAACTGGGAAAAAAATGAACCACTGGTTGAACATCTGACCTGGATGCGTATGTTTCACACTGAAATTCTCATCTGAGAAGGTGCCTCCATATATAGACTCGCTTCCTTTCCCATCACCTCTAATTATGTCACCACCCTGAATCATGAAACCTGGGATAATTCGATGAAATGGTGTTCCTTTATAATGAAGAGATTTACCATTGGCCCCAACACCCTTTTCACCTGCAATAATTAACCAAGTACAATATGGATCAATAACTTCAATGAATTAAAGGAAGAAAATACAAAAATAATTCAAGGAAGAAGAATACCTGTACAGAGGGCTCTGAAATTTTCTGCAAAGTGCAGCAATAAAAAAATCAGTGCCTGCAACAAACTTCATAGAGGAAAGATATTCTTCATACATATTACTAAATAGTTTCTTTTGGAAGGATATTTGAAAGCTGTAAGAGAGTTGGGATAGTATTAGTTGATGACCCTTTTTCCTTAAATATATTGTCATGTGGGGTAAAAAGTTCCAGCGGAGGGGGAGGTCTGTTCCAGAACCACAGGTTCCAGCTCCAAGACGTGATGCATCAGGAGTTTAGGCTTTAGGTAGATACGTATGTATTGCTTGCTCCTTTTAAATTATTAGTGTCAGGTTTTGGAAAGTGGAAAGGTTCGTCCCGAAGAAGGTTTTCCTGCTACTTCCAAATAGATAGTTTCTTTCTTAGACTACAAGTTATAACTGGGCTATATAAGTCCACCCCACGTTGAGCAATAAAGCAAGCAGAAATTTATCAATCTAATATCTCATCTCCTTGCTCCTGCGCCCTGGGCGCCCCTTCTCATCCCTCTTCCCAGCCATAGGTCGGCGGAACTTCAGGCCGCGCCCTCCGGTCTCTCACAACTACTACCTCCGCTCTAATTCTCAACCATCTGGCCAGCCAGCCCATGACATATATCCAAAGAAATCTTAGTAAAATGATAAAAAGGGAAGACGTGCTAACTAGTACTCCGTCCCATAATATGGGATGGAGGGCGTAGAGCTTTATTGAAATTTGCAGAGCAGCATTGGACAGAGGCATACAGGGTTGAGGCATAGGCATGCAGATTCATCTCAGTAGTATCTATTGAGGGGCGCAAGGCTATAGTACAAATAACTTCTACAAAAGTTTTAAAATCACAACAAACAGAACAGGATAATCATACAATCTCTTGCTATGTTGTTATCCCCAAAGAGGCATAGGCTAAAAAGAAATTATTTCTTTCCTCTCTCGAACACGAACCTAAGCACATCAAATTCATATTAGAAGAAAGAACCGAGAAGGCGGGGTCTATTAAACCAACATTGAAACCAAAATAATGAGAAGAGGAAAAGAAACTAAGAAAAAGATCCTGCAAAACGAACACCAAAACAAAAAGGCAGAAGAACCAAAAACTGTACATCCACTCTAAACAGAACTACTAAACAACGAAATTACAAGCATATAAGAGAGGACGAGGGTGTGAAAATACCAACTGTCTTTGGCACAACTTCCCCATAAAGACCAATAACAATTCTACCTGCAACAGGGAGCCATACAATAATTAGGGCAGCCAGACAACTGTTCTAAAGCTCATTAATATGTGCACTAACAATGCAAGTAACGGCGCAACATCCAAAAAAATGATGTAAGGAAAGAGGTACCTATATTTTGACCATCAATCTCTACATCCAGGTATACCCTATGAGTAACCGCTGGTAACTGAACCTCTGTAATCCTCTGCGCAACATGATAAAGAAGAGATGATAAATCTTTTGTAATCCTGAATCAACACCTCACAAGTCACTGGCTCACTACTACGATAGCTACGGACAACAATACATGTGACAGATTTTGTGCAGATTTAGCAGAAAAAGGCTATGGCAACTCTTTTTTTTTTTTTGAAACAAAGGCTAAAGCCTTATCCATTAATTAAGAAGAAGGTGCCCAGTTAATTAGCGGAAACCCATGGGAAAACCATACAACACAAACAACACAGGGCAACGCCGACTCTCCCCACGGGGCCAAGCCCACGCAAGACCTTAGGGCTATGACACTATAACATTCGACATCTTCTTAGCTATCATGCTCTAATCATGCAGCAGCCGGTGATGCTCATGGTCACTGGTAAACGACAGCTTAACCTGATTCAGTGGTAAAACTACTAGAGTACTCGAGTCACCAAAGAAGAAGACTGAAACCACGAATGGCATCTCGATGCATTACTTCAGTATTCTGCACTACAACCTGATTCAGTGGTGAAACTACTACATGGCAACGATTATACTTAGTGACACCACATTGCATATGTTACTGCACCAGATTCAGGCCTAGGATCCAACAGAAGCTACCAAACCAGAACGGAATAACAGAGCACGCAACAGCCGCACCAGGTTAAGGCATGTTTCTACAGCACATCCCAGCCAGATCAACCCTTGGAAACTCCCGAAATGAGGAGAGCGGGAAGCCGTACCTCGCGACGGAGGTAGGAGAAGGCGAGGTAGAGGGCGGCGCAGGCGAGGAAGCCGGCGGCCACCTTCCGCAGCATCGCGAACCCAGAGGCGGTAGAGAGCTTATCGCATCAAAGATCGTGGCGGGTTCGGCGCGAATCTGCTCGCCGTTGGGGGAGACTCGCGGCGGAGGCGAGATCGGCGACGAAGCAGACGCTTTCCTCCGCTTCCGTAGAACGGGCCTCCACTTCAGCAGGTTCTCTTGCCTATGGCCTATGGGCCAGAAGCAACGCAAAACAACGGTCCAGAAGCAACAAGACCTATTCATCGCTGCCGTGGCCAATCCCTATTCATCGCTCATTGCCGTGACTCCTATCTTTTCTAGTTTCTGGTTCGGGTTTTTTTGGTTCTTTGCTGGTTTCTTTGTATTTTTGTCGGTTTTCATTTTTCTGTCTTTTTTCTTTGAAAATTCTGAACTTTTTTGAACACAAATTTCAAATTTCAAAAATTTAAATTCAAGCAAATTTTGAAGTTAAGAAAATTTTAAATTTAAGAAAATTCAAAGTTAAGCAAAAATGTTAGAACAAATGCCGCAGCAACGCACGAGGGAATCATCTAGGTTGTGGTAAGTGACAGCAATTGTACATCAACTGTTTTGGACGGACGTAATGTGTGATGTTCCTAGCCTTGTTTATTTACGAAGAAATCTCTACAACTCTCGGTACAAATTTGCACAAACCGCGCGTGCGGGAATGAAGGCACTTCAACCTCAAGCGTCAGGGTAAGAGAAGTTTGAGTTTAATTTTATTCCTACAAGTTTATGATGAGCTCGACTATGTCCAAAACTCTGACAAGTTATCTGATCGAACACGAGCAGTAGCCAACAGACAATCGACGCTGACCACACATATGCGCCACACGTATCGGCATCACGGAAGTTCGCAATCAATGGGATGTACACTGATCTCAGTCAGTTGTTGGCTAGGAGTAAGTAGACGTACTCAGAGCATCTCCAGCCGCGTCCCCCAAAGCGTCCCACAAAGGGATTTGAGCGCGCTGGACAAAAAAACCGTTCCAGCCGCGTCCCTCAAAGCCCATTTTTGTCCGGCGCGCCCCCATACGGTGTCCGGCGCCCCGAGCCCGTCCCCGTCCCACAGGGGACGCACCGGGAACGCCGGACACAACGAAAGCGAGGCGGGAGTGTCGGGGCCGACTCGTCGCCGGCACAATAAATTTTTAACCTAACCGTCGCCTACCTCGCGACGGAAGTTATTGGCGGTGCGGTTCCCGCATCGACGCAGCCGACGGTGCGGTTCCCGCGCCGACGCGTCCCGTCGCGCCTAGCTGCGCGTGCCGGCGTTAATGCGCGCCACCGCTCCCCGCCTCCCTCCGGCCTATAAAAGGGCCGCCTCTCATCGTCCCTCTCACACACAAACCCCGACCTCTCTCCCAAACCCTAGCCGCCACTGCTACGTCTCCAACGTACCTATAATTTCTGATGTTCCATGCTTGTTTTATGACAATACTTACATGTTTTGCTTGCACTTTATGATGTTTTTATGCATTTTCCGGAACTAACCTATTAACGAGATGCCGAAGGGCCAGTTGCTGTTTTCTGTTGTTTTTGGTTCCAGAAAGGCTGTTCGGGCAATATTCTCGGAATTCGACGAAACGAAGACCCAACATCTTATTTTTCCCGGAACCTTCCAGAAAGTCAGAGGGGGACCAGAAGTTCGCAGGTTTCTTTGTATTTTTGTCGGTTTTCGTTTTTCTATCTTTTATTTATATTTTCTTAAGCTCAAAAAAAAATTATATTTTCTTTGAAAATTCTGAACTTTTTTGAACACAAAGTTCAAATTTCAAAATGTTAAATTCAAGCAAATTTTGAAGTTAAGAATATTTTAAATTTAAGAAAATTTTAAAGTTAAGCAAATATGTTAGAACAAATGCCGCAGCAATGCACGAGGGAATCATCTAGGTTCTGGTAAGGGACAACGATTGTACATCGACTGTTTTGGACGTAATGTGTGATGTTCCTAGCCTTGTTTATTTACGAAGAAATCTCTGCAACTCTTAGTACAAATTTGCACAAACTGCGTGTGCGGGAATGAAGGCACTTCAACCTCAAGCGTCAGGGTAAGAGAAGTTTGAGTTTAATTTTATTCCTACAAGTTTATGATGAGCTTGACTATGTCCAAAACTCTGATAAGTTATCTGATCGAACACGAGCAGTAGCCAACAGACGATCGATGCTGACCACACATATGCACCATACGAATCGGCATCACGGAAGCTCGCAATCAATGGGATGTACACTGATCTCAGTCAGTTGTTGGCTAGGAGTAAGTAGACGATTTGCTTTCGAGCACGTACTCAGAGCATCTCCAGCCGCGTCCCCCAAAGCGTCCCACAAAGGGATTTGAGCGCGCTGGACAAAAAAAACCGTTCCAGCCGCGTCCCTCAAAGCCCATTTTTGTCCGGCGCGCCCCCATACGGTGTCCGGCGCCCCGAGCCCGTCCCCGTCCCACAGGGGACGCACCGGGAACGCCGGACACAACGAAAAGCGAGGCGGGGAGTGGCGGGGCCGACTCGTCAGCGGCACAATAAATTTTTAACCTAACCGTCGCCTACCTCGCGACGGAAGTTATTGGCGGTGCAGTTCCCGCATCGACGCAGCGACGGTGCAGTTCCCACAGCGACGCGTCCCGTCGCGCCTAGCTCTGCGTGCCGGCGTTAATGCGCACCACCGCTCCCCCGCCTCCCTCCGGCCTATAAAAGGGCCGCCTCTCATCGTCCCTCTCACACACAAACCCCAGCCTCTCTCCCAAACCCTAGCCGCCACTGCTACGTCTCCAACGTACCTATAATTTCTGATGTTCCATGCTTGTTTTATGACAATACTTACATGTTTTGCTTGCACTTTATGATGTTTTTATGCATTTTCCGGAACTAACCTATTAACGAGATGCCGAAGGGCCAGTTGCTGTTTTCTGTTGTTTTTTGTTCCAGAAAGGCTGTTCGGGCAATATTCTCGGAATTCGACGAAACGAAGACCCAACATCTTATTTTTCCCGGAACCTTCCAGAAAGTCAGAGGGGGACCAGAAGTTCGCAGGTTTCTTTGTATTTTTGTCGGTTTTCGTTTTTCTGTCTTTTATTTATATTTTCTTAAGCTAAAAAAAAAATTATATTTTCTTTGAAAATTCTGAACTTTTTTGAACACAAAGTTCAAATTTCAAAATGTTAAATTCAAGCAAATTTTGAAGTTAAGAATATTTTAAATTTAAGAAAATTTTAAAGTTAAGCAAATATGTTAGAACAAATGCCGCAGCAACGCACGAGGGAATCATCTAGGTTCTGTAAGGGACAACGATTGTACATCGACTGTTTTGGACGTAATGTGTGATGTTCCTAGCCTTGTTTATTTACGAAGAAATCTCTGCAACTCTTAGTACAAATTTGCACAAACTGCGTGTGCGGGAATGAAGGCACTTCAACCTCAAGCGTCAGGGTAAGAGAAGTTTGAGTTTAATTTTATTCCTACAAGTTTATGATGAGCTTGACTATGTCCAAAACTCTGACAAGTTATCTGATCGAACACGAGCAGTAGCCAACAGACGATCGACGCTGACCACACATATGCACCATACGAATCGGCATCACGGAAGCTCGTAATCAATAGGATGTACACTGATCTCAGTCGGTTGTTTGCTAGGAATAAGTAGATGATATGTTTCGTGGCACGTACTCACACCACTTCACAATTGCGTGGCATTGCACACATTGACACATATATGTTTTTAGCTTCGGTGTCCAGATTGGATTGACATTAGTGTTCATCCCTCCACACTTTTGCAGAAAACTGCTGCTAATTCTACAAGCAAGCTTCTGTTTATGAAAAACATTCTTTCGGTAACCGAGAGTGGTCACCACGAGTTGGCGATGGACTAAGACACGCACCAAACCAGCTAACGACACGACCATCCTTCCCTCTGCGCGGCAGTACAATAGTGTCGCTTACGGTAGCAACAAATTAATGATGGAGTACACCATTTCACTGTTGCACTAAGCTTTTCATTCCCAGTGTCTCCTATTTTCATCCTATCATCTTTTTTTTTCCCTCCTTACGCATTGCTATGCTAACCGTTAGCGTTCACGTGTAGAAGAAATCATTTAGGGCGGTGAAACTATCTTGTGTGAAGCATGGAGGGTACACAACCAGTGGAAAGTAGTGCAAATATATACACGTTTCTAAACGTGTGGTTGGTAAACAAATTGATCTCGGACCTGATATTTTTTTATGAGTGTCTTTATAAACAAACGACCACCTCCAGAGGTACAAAATTGAGTGTCGTTGTTGTAACCTTCCCCATGCCCGGGTGAAAACCCTTGTCCGCCTATGTCTCGACGGCGGCGGCGTGTTGCGTCATTACCGTTTTGGGGGTGTCGTTGTGGAGCTACGGTATCTGTTGGTCTCGCTCGGTGGGCAATTTCATATCCTATCTTATGATGCTGGCGGGAGGTGTATCAACGGTCTCCTATCATATACACGTGACTTGTTATCGTCACTCTTTGTCCGCTGGCAGGATCGGCACTCCATGGCCCGGAGCGAGAGGGCAGCAACCCTCTCCGGCGATAACTTGGTAGATGTGGTTGTGACATGTCCTGTGATTTAACAAGGAGATGTGGTGTCACCTCTCCTTAGTTATCTCGGACATAGCGGAGTCCATCCTTGATACGTGCATTTTACATCATCATTATTGTTACATATATGTTTAGTTTTTATTGATATATGCCATCATACACCATTATTTATGCATTTTTAGATGATTTCTGGGACTTTCCTACAAAATCCACTTCATTGGTATTTAAATCATTGGAGGCAAAAAAAAACCTCCTTTTGCGTTTTTTATTGTTTCAGGGATGTTCTGGACATCTAAAAATCAAGAAAAATTTTCTTGATCAGCTTTTCACCGGATAAAGGCCGTGAGCGAAAAAAGTATGTGTGGGTGGCCATGAGGGACAAACGACACTAGGTGGCTCTCCCTACATGTTTGGGCGCGCCACCCAGGCTTGTTTGAGCCTCGGGCATGTCTCGGACCCCTTTTATACCAGAGCCTTCATTTCGCTCAAAAATCTAAACCATATTTTTTCGATATTTATTGAGACAGCGACGGAGGCGAAAGTCCTCTCCTACTCCTGGAGAGGGCAGATCTTGCTGCTCCGGTGCCTCCGCTGAAGACAAAATCGACGCCATCGACATCAACACTCCTCCTTGTCTTGGGGCGAGGCATGTCCATTAACATCGCCATCAGCACCATCATCACCACCATCTCCATCTATGAGATCGACTTTATCCCCCTCATAGTTTATGTTGAATTGAACACCGAATGTTGTTTTTAGTGATATTGCATGTTTTTAATTGGTACTTTATCTTTATTTGATGGAGAGATTATATATTCAGATTCTGGTGTAACCATTATGCCTCTGGTTTCTATTATGTTTGACACTTGTGAGAAGTTCCCCATGTTCATGGGGGTATATGATGATCTGGCTATGATTTTATATGATGTATTGATGTGCAATGAATATTTCATCAAAATGTATGTCTTTTGTGTTGTTTTATGATGGTTTTATGTGAACGTCGACTGCATATTAGTTTAGCTATATGGACTCATAGGGCTGCACGTTAATGTAATAAATGTGTGTTGGAAGGAACAGACTGACAAAAACCGGTTTCCAATACTATGAGTTGCATTAGCGGGGTTTATGTCGGGAACAAATGATTTTATTGCTATGGTGAGACATTTATGTCTTAACGATTTCTATACTTACTCACGAAAATGGCTAGGACCCATCATAAGGGGTGTGTTTGCTCATATCTATAGTTGCACCTAATTTAGGCTCTGCCCTAATTGAGTGAAACTTGACAAAATATTTACCATGTTGTGTAGAACTCTAATGCTGCTAAATCCATTCCGCCCTCGGTAACATTTGTCTCATATAAGAACACACAATTTAAGCTTGTCTTGCTGCATAGAAGATTGAACTTTCTCTCATTGAGAGCATTTACATACTGTAATTTACTTTCATCATTTTACTTTGTCGCAAACTATACACACAAAATATCAAAACTATGGCTTTATTATTATTATTTTCTTGTCGAATCCACTAACCAATACCTTCAGATTCTCGTGGGTTCGACAACCTTTCTTATTGAAAAGTACTACAATTGGTCTTCTTCACTTGGGAGCCATCAATCCTCCTGAACACGCAGCAAGATGTCGACACGGAACGGGAAGCCGAAGAGGGGCAGCAGGAGCTAGTCGCCGACCCCGCAGCAGGCGGCGATATTGGAGTCTTACCAGTTGGTGCACGACCAGAGGAACGCCTCCCGCATCCTACAACAGGCGGACCAGCAGCTTCTCCAGCGCGCCATGGTGGTCTCCCGCGAGCGATTGACTACCGAGGAGGCTGGTCGGCTCCTCATGGAGGTCGAGTGAAAGAGGATCCTTGAGCTAAACGCTCGGACCCTGGCCGAGGAACGCCGCCGCGAAGATGCGCATCTCGCCCTCAATGCTGAGTACACCATGAGGTGACGGTTAATGTTGATACAGCGGCCCGCCTCTAAACCGTCGACCACCGCGAAGACTGACGGCGAAGTTGGGTCATCGCGACTGCCGACAGAGGGCAGTAGGATTTTTTAGTTGCTTCCATTCAAACCGTTCCTATAACGAAATTTGAATGAAAATTTTAGTTTATGCCATGTTTTGTTTTACCACATCGTCAAAATGTACCAGCCCGGACCGGATGGGTGGCGGCGCCGTGGTGCCGCTGGACGCTCTATCTGAGCCGACCGGGCCGCGAGATGCATCCGGTCCACATGACAAAAATAGACCATTTGAGTCGATGATTTGGATCGGAGATGCCCTAAGTCACGAGTCTCGCTAGATCGTCTCTCCTCGCGTGATCACCCGCTGATTAGCTGTACTCTAGCTAATAGGTACGGCAGAGACAGAATGCGCACATGTTTTATAGAGTCGGATAAGATCGACGCATAAGCAGATCAGTACGTACACAGTGCATTGCATTGCATGCACGTTCGTGGTCCAATTGTAATGATCGATTTTGGTCCTGGTCGTGCGAGCAGCTCGCGTACTTTGCGGTCCTACTTGAGCACATTGGTAGTACCTGACAGTGACCGTACTGATGGTGGTAATCCGTCAAGTATAGCGACTGAATCAGGCGTCGGAAAACAAGCTATCTCTATAATTTTTTGGCTTTTGTGAAAACAGTAATAATAGTGTGGAGCATGAGTTATGCTTTTTTACTTTATATACTACTACCTCTGTTCATAAAAAGGGTATCGTATATTTTTCTATCTTTCTTTTAAGGGGATATTTATCTACTTATAGATATATCTTGATGTTTTTAATGTATAAATACATCTAAATTTGAATAAACTTTTAATATCCTTTTATGATCAGAGGAAGTTGTTTTTTGACTCGACAACCGAGCGAGGTCAAAAGGCCGAGCATAGGTTAAGCGTCAAGTGTGCCAATATCATCCATCCAACACGCTAGAGAGAACATCAATGTTACCTTGACCACACACCAACTGACACCGGCTGCTTTTGAATTACCGTGTGTTGGTCTGATTACTTAGACAAAACGATAACTAATAGTATGTAGTACATCTATTTATAAACAGAGATAGTAGTATTATATTTGTGCACGCACAAACCAGGAAGGGACAAATCAATGGCGGCCGTTGAAGCTCAAGCATCAAGTCTAGGTGCATCGCAAGAGAAGTTCGAGTTGAATTTCCTACCATCTCACGGCCAGAAACATACAACAGAGAGGAAAAATATCTGTCCGTAAACTCTGATAGGTTATCAGATCGGACGCGTCCCGGTCAGTCTGATAAGATATGGGCGAGCAGCAGCCAAGTAGACGATCGACGGTGATAGCTTACCCCGCGCAGGCGTGACCACGCACCGCATGTGCGCCGTACGTATCGGTATCACGGAAAATTAGCAATCAATGGGACAGTGCAGGGTACCGTTTGAGCCGTCAATGCTTTTGTCAGGCGGTAGCTGGCTAATGAAACAAAGTTGCGTATATGTAGTATCAAGAGATTCTCCGTCTCGATTGGCTATTTGGCTTGCCAGGAGTATTTGATTCGTGGGAGGTACCTACTCCTACCAGTTCACACATGATGTTCACATGTATAGGAAAGTTCTCAAAGTTGACACGCTCCCTCCATTTTTATTTAGTTCGTGTTCTAGATTTAGTTAAATTTATATTTTGTAAAGTTTGATTGGAAATATAAGAAATTATGTCAATATTCATCACACCAAATCCACCTGCTACTACTTCTATAGAAATTACTATTTACAGCCCTACATCTGGCATCTCTCCTAGCCCATCTCATGCCAGCAATTTTGGCAGGGACGACATGGGAGCGCCCGACTCTCTCCGGTAGGCTCTCAAGGGAAAGGGGAGGGGTGGGGAGGCTTTCTGAGGAAGCCCCAAGACAGTGTTGGTGACTTTGCCGACCAATCCTAAGAGGTTAAACTACTTTGTGTTCTCGGTTTAGTTGAAGTTAAACTTTGTAAATTTTTACTGAATATCAACATCTGCAAATAAAAAACCCTTATCTCTGCAGATCTGATGCGGCTAGATTTGGTCTGAAGAATCCTCTCTCTAATTGTGGTGATCTTGGGAAGGGTGTTCTGCAGGCTATGCTTGACTGTGGGGCGGATCTGCGGCAAGGGAGTTCGGAAGCTACTCCTGGGAGTTCATCCACGACAGCCACGGCTACGCTGTCGTTGCATATGGCTGAAGGGTGGCCACTCCCACCTCAATCGTCGTCTACGATGTCATGCGACCGACGGCTGATAGTGTTTCTCAACCTCGAGGCTGATATGCCATTGCGGAGGCCCCTCTGCGCTGGTGCAACATGCTCCCGCCGTCTCATTGCAAGTGGCTTTGTCCCCGGTGATGTCTCGGTTGGCTATGTCGTCATACTTCAGCTAGGTGGAGAAGGAGCAGGACTCAATTGCATTTTCCAGTTTTATTCTAGGGTTCTTTGTGCAAAAAAGTTGGACTTGGTTGTAACTTTTCATTTTCTCTTAGTCCTTGATGTAAGTTGTACTCCACCGTGGATGGAATGAAATGAAGCTTCTAGGTCCCTTGTGGATCTACCCCTGTTTAAAAAATTACATCAATCCAGAACAAATATGCATGCACCCCTTACTTCGTGACATGGAACTTTATTTGGAAGTTGACATATAGTAACATGCACCAGAAACAAGTAACATGTTGTTATGCTAATAGTATTTTATGGACTGATCGTGCTCCCGTAATTTTATTGGTTAGCTAGTTGGTACGACTTTGTCGCTACTACTCGGTTCAACGAACGTTATACTTGTACTGGGCACATGGATGCATGCAGGAAAGCTAGCTGGCGGGCTCGTCTACCGCGAGTAGGGCACGAGCTGTAAAACTACTTGTACAACTTGGTGTGGCTATTGTATTGAAGAAACATTATACTCCCTCCGTTCACAAATAAGATTTTGTTCACAAAAAGATGTACATTAAAGTAGGAAAAAATGCTTCTTTCTCATCGCACGAGAATTAAACCCAATAATATTCATCACATGTTTTTTTTTTGATTTCCACATGCACTTAGATAATTGGAGGTGAAAGAATGAAAGAAGAGAGATATTGATTTGCATCTTCCTAATGTATTTTTTGCCACATCCCATAATTTATATTGAAAATCCGACGTATACACTTATTTATGGACGGATGAAGAACAACTAGGAAACTAGCCACATGCATGATGCATGTACGTAGGAAATTAATTAATGTTCCACTTGGATTCGTGTTGGTGAGACGGACAGTAGTGTTTTGTTTAGGAATAGGATGGCAGAACGAATTCGTACAGCTTCATCGAGTACGTCCGCTATCGCGCGCTATGATATTTTTGCTGGGTAGTACTTTCAACGCATATATCCAACGTACAGCTTCATCGATTCTTGGTTGTTGGTGCCCAGTGGACTTGTGCGTCGCTGAAAGGACACGCGTGCGCGGTTGGCCCGCCGGGAACAGTAAAGCCGTTTTGTCCATCCAGTGAAATCGTCTCGCGATATTTCGACGCGGCCGTCGTCTTCCTTACCGGCCACGGGCTACTCGATCACTTTATCTTCTCGAGTTAAATAAATATAATCCAACGCATGCATATCGATCCCTTTGAACATGTCAGAGCATCTCCAGTCGCGTCCCCCAAACGACGTCCGGCAATAGCGCTGAATTTTCGTTTGGGGGACGTCCGGACGAAATTTTCGTTTGGAGAAGGTCCATTTCTAGCCACGTCACCCAAACGCGACCTCCAAACAAAAAGCAAGTGTAAAAACTGTGTCCGGCGTCCCTGATGGAGACTCTATACACAGGGGATGGGCTAGGGACGCCGGACAATATTTGAGGGACGTCCGGAGCGAAGCGGCCTTTGGGGCATGCGACTAGGACGTTTTTTTGGCCGGCGTCCCCCAAATCCCTTTGGAGGACGCTTTGGGGGACGCGACTGGAGATGCTCTCATGGTCAGAGTTTAACCACGCTCGCTGGGACCTTGCTGTATCTCATGGTTAACACTCCTAGTTCTAGATATACCTGCCAGATGAGATGCATGGCTAGTTCACTGACGGTTCCGGCTAGCCTGGAGATGGATCCCTCGCTTCTGCAGCGCCGCAGCCATTCCTTCCGAATATGTGAAGCAAAATATTCTGCACCAGATATATATGCCGCGCTGAGGAACCAAAGAAATAAATCGAGGCCTCATTTTCTTCATAAAATCGGTTGGAGCAACGAAGAAAAGATAAACAGGACAATCCGCGTTTCGTGCGGCGGCGACAATCCGCGTTTCGACCGCGGCAACCAGCGACAGATCAGTACGTGTGTGTGTGTGCGCGCGGCAGCATGGGTAGCTAGACTACTCTCTCGGACATGGACGTTGCGGCCGCGGGGTTTCCTTTCCTCCCAACATTCACGCGTTGTAGCTAGTGACCAAGAACCGAAATGAGACCATGTCAGATTACCAATGCTTGCAAGCTTAAGGTTCTTCGCACGCTTTACTTCACAAGTTACTTCTGACGCTTTCATCTCACTTCACTTCGCAAATTAAGCCATGTTTCCAAAAAAAAAAGCATTATGTTGAGAAGGGGGAGTTATACCGACATGTCAATGTTCATGCTGAAACTGAAAAATGTTTAGGAGCGCTATAAAGATGCCAGATTGAGCATATCAAAAAGTAAACGCTACTATTCATTCATTTCTTAATTTACCCAAAATAAAATTTTAAAAGGTCACAACTATTAAACAGTGTGTCAGAATCGCTAATTGTTTTCACTGTTGAGCTTCTCGAGAAGCTCTTCGAAATCAAACCCCATCTGTATACATTTCGATGGACTTCTTTTTAAAGCAGCTCAGGTGTTCAGAAAAAAAGATACTTTGTGTAAAGAGTTGGTTACACTACTTCTCTATATATTTTGTACCCAACATAGTATCATAGGTACTCATATAGCAACTATAGCCATTAACTTTGGCAGCTGTCCCGTTATGATTCTTTGTATTGCTAGTTGCATGCATTACTTTTGACTATCGTTTGTAGCTTGGTTTCTAAGGTAGGCAACTTACTAGCAAGGAAGAATGTAATTATAATTAACGAACGGCACACAACTTAGTCATATGCGTAGGCAACTTGAAGTCAATAATGGGCAACTTCACAATAATTAGTCGACATTGCTAGCCCTTGAAATAAATTGTTGATGATTGTGTTTTAGTTGCAACCATCTACCACTGGGTTGCAACTAGAAGAGACACAGTTGTTGGAATCCTTGAAAATTTCCATGGTTGTTGTGTTCTAATTGATGTGTTGCAACTTAGCACATGTGTGAAGTATTAACTTGCACTGTAACTTAGCTACTGAGAAACAATAATATATATACCATGCCCAATTACAACTCAGCATATATGTGAAGTAACAATTTAATTAATCTCTCGATATAACTTGGCAAATATGTGAACGAACAAATTAATGAACTCTTGTGTTGAGTTCTTGTTGGTTGTGTTTGAGTTGCAGCCCTCCTCCACTAGTTTGCAATCATAGCGGTTGTAGGTGTTCCACGTATTTTAAAAATGTTTCTGTTAGTTGTGTTTTACTTGCAGTTGTCACCACTGAGTTTGCAACTAAATAAGGCACAGTTGTTGCAGTAATTTCTAATGGTTGTGTATTAGTTGTAGACATCCCGCTAGGTTGCCGCAGGAGTAGGCACAGTTGTTGCACTCCTCGAAAATAAGTTTGTGGTTTTGAACTATAGGTTCGGTTGTCTCACTGGATTGCAAATGGAGCACCATATATCCTCGTCGACGTAATCGTAATCGTACACAGTGTGCATTGCATGCACGTTCGTGGTCCAATTTATTTTATGATTGGCTGGTTGTGCTTGTGTAGTAGTACGTCGTGTACCTCGCGGTCCTACTTGAGCACATTGGTAGTACTCCCTCCGTTTCACAAATAAGTGTACATTTGGGTTTTTGGATAAGTCAAACTTTAACAATTTTGACCAATTTTTTACCAAAAAGTAGCAACATGTGTGACATCAAATTACTATATTATGAGACTGTATTTTGAGATGAATCTAGTGATGGTACTTTAGTGTCATAAATGTTGTTACTTTTTCTTAAAAAGTTGGTCAAAGTTAATAAAGTTTGACTTATCTAAAAACTCAAATGTACACTTATTTGTAGACGGAGGGAGTAGGTGACATCGTTTATCGAAACACCTAGAGTAAAGTACGGAGTAAATTAGTTTAATAGAACTCGAGTTCTTTTGCAAAAGGTCGGCCGTGCGTCAAGCCTGCCGATCCATCCGAGTGACCGTAGCTAGCTCAACATGCATGGCACACCATGTGACAGACACCGACTGTTACTGTGTGCTGGTCCTAATAGTCAGACGAAGTGGACAAGTATTATTACTCTTTTGCACACATAAACGGCCGAGAAGGAAGGGACAAAACAATGGCGGCCGTTCAAGCTCAAGCGTCAAGTCTGGGTGCATCGCAAGAGAAGTTCGAGTTGAATTTCCTACGATCTCACGGTCGGGAACATAATACAGAGAGGAAAAATATCTGTGCAAAAACTTTGATAGGTTATCAGATCCGACGCGTACCGGTCAGTCTGATAAGATATGCGCAAGCAGGAGCCAAGCAGACGATCGACCGTGATAGCCTACCGCGCGGGCGTGACCACTGACCAGCGCGTCAAGCAGACGTATCGACATCAAGGAAAGTTCACAATCAATGGGACAGTGCACGGTGCGGTTTGAGCCGTCAATGCTTTTGTCAGAGGGTTGCTGGCTAATCAGACAAAGTTGCGTAGTGTAGCATCAAGAGATTCTCTGGCTCGATTGGCTTGCTAGGAGTGTGTACACTAGGAGTATTTGATTCGTGGGAGGTACCTACTCCTACCAGTTCACAAATGATGTTCAGATCAGATGCATAGGAAAGTTCTCAAAGTTGACACACTCCCTCCATTTTTATTTAATTCATGTTCTATGTTTAGTCAAAATCATATTTTGTAAAGTTTGATCAAAGATATAAAAAATTATGTCAATATTCGTCATACCAAAGACATATAATGTAGAAGTATACTTCATGTCGATTTCAATACAATAAATTTTGTCTCATAGATGATGATATTTTCCGTAAATATTCAGTTAAATTTTATAAAGTTTAACTTTAGAGAAACCTAGAACACGAAGTAATTGTGAACAGAGGAAGTAACATAGTATGTATAACATCGATCCAGAAACAAAGATGCATGCACCCCTTAATTCGTGACCTGGATCCTGGAACTTTATTTGGAAGTTGACATAGTAACATACACCAAACAAGTAACATGCAATTATGTTAATATTCTATGGACTGATCGTACTCCCGTAATTTTATTGGTTAAGCGGCACATGACATGAAAGCTGAGTAGTTTTTTTTAACGACATGAAAGCTAGTTGGTACAACTTTGTCGCTACTACTTGGTTCAACGAACGTTATACTTGTACTGGCCTACTGGGCACATCACACATGCAAGAAAAGCTAGTTAGCGGGCGCGTCTGCCGCGAGTGTCACGCACTCACGCTAGCTGTAAACTACTGGTACGGCTTGGTGGCTATAGTATTGAAGAAACATTATATATACTACAGTACTACGTGTAGGAAATTAATGTTCCACCTGGATTGGTGGTGGTGAGACGGAGAGTAATTTGTTTAGGAATACGATGGCACGACGATGCAACAAGGATGGTACCGTGGCATGGCATGCAGCAGACAGGGAAAGGAATGCATCTGTACAAAATGGCGTTGCGATCCGGCCGCGACGTCCGCCACGGTATTTTTGCTGGGTGCTACTTTTAACGCGTCCAACCCACGTACATCTTCATCGATTTTTGGTTGTTGGTGCCCAGAGGAGTTGTGCATCGCTGAAAGGCCACGCGCGGTTCTTCAGGCAGAAAAGGTTGGCCCCACGGGAACGGTAAGGCCGTTTTGTCCATCCGGTGAAATCGTCCGGCGATATCTTTGCCTGTTCCGGCAGACGTACACGTGGCCGTCGTCTTCCCGGCCACTCGACCACTTTGTCTTTCTCGAGTTAAATAAATAAACCAATGCATGCATATCGCTTTAGGCTGGCCATAGTGGTAAGTATCATGTAGTAGTATCATGCATATAATACTTGTGTATGGTACTATCTCTATAGTGGGTAGTATCATGAAGTAGTATCATAGTCATGCTATATTTATTGCTTTTTAGAATCTCAATGCAAATTTATGCACATGATTTGTTTGGCATTAACTTTTTCTCGTGACATGCGCTTATGATACGAGTATCTACCTATGTTACTCTAATCTTATCTCTCTTCCTTAATTAGTTGCAACATCAGCATTTTTGTGAGACCAATGTGCATGATACTTGCTATGATACTAGCACTATGGCTAGCCTTAAACAGTTCATGGTCAGAGTTTAACCAAGCTCGCTGGGACCTTGCTGTATCTGATGGTTAACACTCCTAGCTACTCCGTAGTTCCAACTATACCTGCCGGTTAGCCTGGCCTTGAGGTGGGGTCCCTCCCTTGCGCACGAGCGCAGCGCCCGTTGTCCGCAGTCGGCACTCCGCAGCGGAATAATATGCCATTGCGGTGCAGCCATTCGATTTTCAAGAGGGATGATCCCAAGCAAAATATTCCTCACCAGAATATATATGCCCCGCTGACAAATGAAGAAGATGAATTCAAGATAAACTCGACATCACATCTTTGACGTACGTCCTAAAGCAACCCGTTTCGTGCGGCGACAATCCATGGTTTTCGCGTTTCGACCGCGGCAACAAGCGACAGGTCAGGTACGTACGTGTGCGGCAGCACGGGTAGCTAGGCCGAGAGGTGCACAAAGCCACGAACCACGTATATATACTACTCTATCGGACATGGACGTTGCATCGAGCGCCGCGGGGTTTCCCCCCCCCCCCCGCAAGTTTCACGCATTGTCCTGAGAAAGAACCGTACTACAGTAGAAAGTAGAAACGAGGTGATATCAGATTAGCAATGCTCGCAAGCCACAGCTTTATCGCACGCTCCACTTCACAAGTTATTTCTGGCGGCGCTTTCACTTCACAAAGCAAATTAACCATTTTTTCAGGAAGAAAACATTATGTTGAGAAGGTGGAGTTCTACAGACACGTAAATGTTCAAGTTGAAACTCAAAATGTTTAGGAGCTATGACAATGCTACATTAAGTACCAGAAAGTACAGCCTCCGAGCATATGTGTAGGGGGGTAGATGGGAGAGGACAAAACACACTGGTGAGGAAGTTCGTACCGGCATCACGTGGATCGGATGGTTCACACGAGTCTGACATGGATTTTCAAACTTCTATGCACATACTGGTGAGGAAGTTCGTACCGGCATCACGCGGATCGGATGGTTCACACGAGTCTGACATGGATTTTCAAACTTCTATGCACATGCATGAGAGCCTGACAATGATCTGCGAGATTTCTAGAGTTATTATAATCCTACTAGTGTAGGATTTTCATTGGTGGAGCAGCCTAAGGTGTGGCCTAGTGGGTGGGTGGGGGTGGTGCATTTCTCCCACATGGGTTTGAGGGCTCCTACTCGCGATTTTGATGAAGTTGCATCATTTATCTTATTGAAATGTCATGGGGCAACTACCTCCGTTTGTCAATTTTTTGGGTATGATATGATTTTTGTTGATTCAGAAATGCACCCGGATTAATGCCGCGAACGAGGAGTAGATGGCAACCGAGAACTCTGGGTTGGTGCCGACTTGTGGAGCGCCGAAAGAACTCTAGGTTCTATTTCCAGCATGCCTGGAGGAGGGTCCCTCGCTTCTGTCTGCTCGAGCACAACATCCACACTCTGCAACACAATATGCCGCGGTGCATTCTTTTGTTTATCTAGATGGGACCGAAAATACACCAGGGATTAATCTAGGAAAATTATTTTCTTCAATTTGTAATACTATCTCAGTTTTTTTTTTGAAAAACACAGTACAGACGTTCACATCTTGCTATAGACGTGAACATCGGTCCTCACGAATGAAATTCCGCTTTTATGAGACACATAAATGTCAAACCTAAGTTTGAACTCTGGTGGGCTGAGGTACAACCACCCTCATAACCATCTAAAGATTCATTGAACAAGACATACGTTATTTTTAGTCAAACTTTCCTTATGTTGACTTTACAACAAACATAATCCTAATTTATTGAAATGGAGTAGTAGCAACTCTAGCAGATCTCTGCAATCATGCGTTGCAATGCAGCATCGTTTCGTGGCACACTTGAAATCAGCTTATGAACTGTAGCAAATTATGCTTAGGGTAGCTTTTTCCCATTCATTTTTTCATTCCTTACACCGCACTTTTTCTTATTGTTCTTCTTCCTACCGTACGTTGCTATCAGCTCGCTCCTCCCTTGGCCGCGACGATCCATTGTTTCCGCGTGTCAACGTTGCTTAGTACAACCGGCGACAGGTCAGTACGTGTGCGGCAGCGTGGCCACGATCCACATACACGACCTTGGACGTGGACGATGCATACGCGCGCGGTTTCTTTTCTCCACAAGATTCACGAATTGTACTGACGAAGACCCGTACATAGAAATGAGGTGATATATGTCAGATTAGCAATGCTTGCAAACTACATACAGGTTTCACGCGCTTCACTTGACACATTATTGTTCGCTCTACGAGTAGCACACGGTTGCATATGGACAAACATCTGCTGATCTGCAGTTTCCAAGCCGCCGGCGGGCCAGTGCTAAACCAGGGAAGCCAAGCATGCTTTTGTTTACGACTTTATGATTTCTCAGTGACTTCCGAGAGAGGGACAACCCCGGCCGTCCGTCGATCGTTGCAATGTCCAACGGGGTTGACTAGATGTTGTTTATCGGAAATTCCTCTTATTTCGTCACGGCCGATGGTACTACCCTCCCATGGTACCGTTTCATATATATGCATCGTGTGTCCACGGCTAGCAGCTTATATAATAAATCCATGATTATCAAAAGGACGTACACACCAGCTTCCTTTTTCTTTTAATAAAAGGGGGGGCAAATGCTTTGCCTAGCTCGCACGATTGCTCTATCGGAATTAAATTACTCGTGTCGCAATCACCCAAAACATTGCCTCATCTTTTTTACCTCTTGGAGAATAATCGGCGGAGTGTCATGCTTATTCTTGGAAACTCTCGCGTTAGGCTTATTCCAAATCTCCCAGAATGCTAGAAATATTTGCGGTTTGTCGTAGTGGACCACCAAGACTGAATTGAAAGTACGTCCCCAATGTATTTTCTCATCTCTATAGGTTAATTTTCTAAACCTAGAACGTTAGGCACGTTAAACATTCCTAAATATAAGGTGTATATTTTTTTGAGAATTTTTTTGAAAATATATGCTGTAACTATACGTTATCTCTAGGGCCGTAGATGGTATGATTTTGTCAGATTTTCTTAAGCTTTGCTTACATTAAAGTCAACTTCCATAGAATAGTTTAATCCTTTCAAGGAACCTCAATGACTTCTTTAATTGTCTCATGGGTAGCAAGATCCTTGCTCATGTGTCATAAAAATGTTATTTTTTTATTTTGACTTGGCTAAATTTGGTGTATCGGACTTCTATGGCCACTAACTTTAAAAGGATAGCAGCCATGACACCTTAAAACAAATAAGTATAGGGAGTAGCCTTTTCTTCCAAATACTTCTAGTTTAACTATTCGTTGATAATGTATTTTGAGTACTCCTTGCCATATTCGGAGCTAACCGCTTCAAAGTGACGAGTAAGCCGCAAAACTCTTTTCCAAAGAGGGTCTATAAGTTAGATGCCAACACACCTCCATTGTCCACAAAGGAGAATGGCTGGTGATCTAAATATATTATGGTTTGACTTAGACAAA
Organism: Lolium rigidum; assembly: GCF_022539505.1. Lineage (NCBI taxonomy): Eukaryota > Viridiplantae > Streptophyta > Magnoliopsida > Poales > Poaceae > Lolium > Lolium rigidum. Next base: position 246,120,126 of record NC_061512.1, on the reverse strand, counting down.
TTTGGCCTATCGGAACTTCTTCGGCCAATAACTTGCAAATCATGGCAGCCATGACACTTTAAATATTGAATAATCATTACTTTTTTTAATACACTTCGAGTCTAACTATTGGTTAATAATGTGTTTTGAATACTACTTCACCCTCTAGGTATTTTACATTGAAAGATGGTAACATTAATATGGAGAGTTTCATCAAGATCTATTTTCCATGTCGGGCCGTTTGATTGTAAGAACCGTTTTACGCTTGATGGCAAATTCTTTGTTTCATCAAATACAAAAACTAACCATAAAACATATAACAGATTTCACATCATTACAACGAAATCATCGTTGTTCTGAAAGGGAAATAATCCCTAGCTTTATATTGTGTACATTGTGTTTATATGCTTCTCCAGGACACACCGAATTTCGGTAATATGTTGTAAGAGATGACGTGTTGACACATAAAGACAATACACAGTTTTCTTGTTCATGAGTTTGCGCAACACACAATGCCACCTCATTGTTGTATGGAATGGCGCTTCGCCTCCTCTAGTTATGTCGATGGTTTGATCATTTAGGCCAGGGCTGTAACGATATTTAAAATTAATAATTATATCTCTACTTGGATATAATATCTCAATCCTTTGGTGAAACCTTAATACCCTTTTTAATTACCTCATGGGATAACAAGGTGCCTCCTCATGTCTAATAAAAAAATGTTATGTTTTTACTTAGACAAATTTGGCCTACAAGAACTTTTTCATCCAATAGCTTGAAAATCGTGGCAGCCATGACACTTTCAGTACTAGATATAATTATTTTTTCTAATAAACTTGAAGTTTAACTATCGGTTACCAATGCGTTTTGAATACTTCACCTCCACGTATTTAACAATGAAAGATGATAACATTAATATGGGCGGTTTCATCCAGATCTATTTCCATGTCGGGGCGTTTCATTAAGAACCGTTTTTTTTTTGAAATTTTATATATATAGATTAAACAATAACATTTGGATTACAATCATTCCAGGTCGTCCTGACACGCAGGTCGGGACCGAACCCGGCAACACGCCACAACTCAACTCTCTACGACTGAATTGACAAAGCCCATGTGCCACTTCATTACAGCATCGATCAACTTTGGAAATCTGCACAAATCTGTCTAGAGGCTTCTTCCTCCTAAACTCCTTGACAATGATGCTAATTTCAGATCTGTTAGGGCTTTCTTTTCCTAGAGCTTCAGTCACTGTCAAGCAGTCAGACTCAACAATGATGTGTGAAGCGGTATTATCAATCACAAGCTAAAGCCCATTAAGAACCGTTTTAAGCTTGATGGCAAACAGATTCGTGTGCTAGCAGTCCCCGAGTGTCGGAAGGATCCACACCGAAATCACAAAGATGCCTGGCTTCCATCACCTTGCCCACCTCTTCGAAGGTTTGGAATGAAAGGAATGCGGGAGTCTTGAACAACAAGCTTGCCCGCCTTTAGTAATGATGTGGAATTTGAAATGTAGACTGCTTCTAGGTGATTGTGGGTGCTAAGAAGTTCAGTGAGATCATGTCTGGAGAGCAAAGCCGGTTGTATGCCTTTTTTTCATTTTTTTTATAAAACTCCTCATTAATTAATAGATTGGGGCAAAGTTTTTTGCTTTCGTTTAAAAAATAGTATTTCGTCTTGTATCGCATGCTAGTCGCATGCATAATCCACGGTAATCAAGTTGTAAAAATACTAGAGAAGTACCACACATATGTGGCATAATTAGAGTTTTCGGAAATAATTAAGGGAGAAATGTCTGGCCATCTCCATAGATTTATCTTTTAAATTTGGAACAAGAGGCGCATTGAAACATAATAGTAGCATGATTTTGTCAGGTTTTCTTAAGATTTTGCTCTAATTCAAGGTAAATTCAATAGAATGGCCTAATCCACGGGGTATCAAGACAAACATGGCCTACGGAACTTCTATGCCTTATATAGCATTAACAGGATAGCCTCCACCACACCTTAAAACAAATATACAAAGGGAGTGACCTTTTCCGATAAATACTTCCAGTACAATTATTTGTTGATAATGTATTTTAAATACCACTTTAGCCTCCAGGTATTTCACATCAAAAATATGTAGAGTATTTTACATCGAAAGTACCTAGACATGTTCCATATCAGTGTGTATACACGTGCGTATTTAGACAAAAGCTAAGTTAAGGATGGATTATGAACTATAAAATGAACAAAAATAAATCCACGAGCGACGACGCTTCGTTCAGTTTGGCGAACGGTAACATTGCTGCCAATAATCCACTCGATAGGGATAATAAATCCGGATTTGCTAAGAAAAAAAGGTGTACAGTAAAATAAAGTTAAATATAAGTCAGTACCAGGTATCCCACTGTCCCACAACTACATTTTTTTTTTTTGAACGGGGGAAGGGACCCGAAGGTCCCAGGACTGGCATTAATAAACAAAAATTTTACAATACTGCAGGAAAGACCAGAATGAAAAGGAAATTACAACCATGTCCCTCCGATTTGCACAAAGGACCCTAGAATAAATTTCAAAACGCCATCGGGTCCTCATGCCAATCCCGACCTCGCCGGCGATGCATTTGCCACCATCGCCAGCCGCGTCCTTGCCGTCCAATGGCAAGGTGAAGAGGGCCTCCCGCCGGAGGTTGAAGGAGGGGGCGAGGAGCAGATCCGGCGAAGCCTGAAGAAGCCGGAGTACCAGCCGCGCCACCCAAGAAGCAAGCTGGATTGGATTTTGGAGGTCACCATGAATCCAGCTGCAGGAGAGGTCGTCGCAGTAGCAGATGCAGAGACGAGGTCGCCAAAGCCAGTCCAGAGGAGTCCCTGCCCGCGCAGGAGCTCTTCTTCCCATCTGCGGATCAAAACCGAGACATATCTTCGCTTGGACGACCGCTTTCTCTTCGCCACCGAGACGAACGAGAACAGCAGCGCCCGAGCTCCAACCTCGGCCAGTCGATCTGCAAAGACACGAGCTTATTAGCCGGGATCCCGGAGTCGTCCACCACCTCCGCCTCCGGCTCAGACCTCCTGAGCACCGCAGAGACGGCGACGAACGCCGACAGCCACCAGGTGAGGCTCGCATCCCCTGGCTGCTCACCCCAAACGAGCATGAAGCTCAGTAGCCATGGCAACAGATCTACCCTAATCCCTACTCTACTATGTACAGAGGAAGCCTGACCACCTAACCCCACTCCTCGCCGGCAAGCAGCGCCGCCGGGGAAAGAGTAGGTCAGGGGCGGCGGGTGGGAGCTGAGGTCGACCCTCAAAGCGGCGTGAGAGGAGAGGGCCTGTGAACTTGTTGGCCGTGGTGAGGTGCTTATTGATCTCTAATTTGAAATCCAATTCTTACAAATGTTCTTTTCCCCACAACTACATGTTGCCATTCAAAGTCCTATATGTCGCCAGGTCGTCTCGCCTGAACGATCGACGGGTCACCCATTGATTAGCTGTGCGCTAGCTACGTACGACGGAGACAGAATGCGCACATGTTTTATAGAATCGGATAAGATCGACGCATAAGCACACAGTGCATTGCATGCACGTTCGTTGGCCGTTTTCTTGTGATCGGCTGCCGGCTGGTCCTGGTTGTGCTAACTCGTGTACCTCACGGTCCTACTTCAGCACATTGGTAGTACGTGACGGTGATTGTACTGATGGCGGCAATCAATTCGTAGAGTGATCAAATCAGCGTCAAAAAGACACACAGATTTTCCTTTTCATTTTCTGAAACTGTTGGAGTAAATTAATAGAATGCGAGTTATTTTTTTGAAATCTCAAGTCTCATCATTGGTGTTAGTTTGGGAATTCGGGAGCTTAGAGAGACAAAATTTAGTCCAACATCTCCAGTTGGGAGAGAGTTGAAGCAGCTTGTAAGAGTTGTTGTTCTAGCTCTTGTAAGTGAGAGAGAAGAGAAGGAGTTCGCCCGCACTCCTCATCCTCCTTTTCCGCTCACATCGCCACGTGAATCAAGTTCGAGTTAGAAACCCGTCATCCAATACATGGCGATTCCGGTCGGTGGCTCCCCTCTTAGGTTATACCAGGAGACAAAAGACAGATCGGAGATCTCGTGAGTTAGGGTTTGGGAAAACAAACCAGAACAACTGATTTGAGAAAAACATTATATTCCCACTCCACTGCAGATACAATTCTCTCATAGCTAGTACTCCATCCGTTTCAAAGAATAACGCATCCTTCCTTTGCGTGTTTTTTCTTTGACTAAAAATTACTCTAATATACAAAAATTGTTGGTTTAAAATTAGCATCATTAGAAAGTGTTTTTTAATATGAATCCAACGATATCAATTACTTACAATATAATTAAGATTTTGTTGCTCAATTTGTTTGATCAAAGTTCATTAAAACGGAGGTAATATAAGGCAGGTTGACCATGTCTTAATCTGTTATGTGCAGCTCTTGACGAGCGAAGATGTTGTTCTATATGACGATTTTTAAAGAACACATCTATATAACTGACACTATTGGTCAAAGTGCATGAGATTTGGGTGAATCTGTAGAAAGCTCGTGAAAGACTGAGGAGTATGGCTTATAAACTTTACCCGAGGGGAAGACTATGGCGGCCTGGTACCCTGCTGGCATTGAGTGAAACTTAATGCACAACAATTTCAGGTTCTAGTCCATTATTTGCGTGCACTCCTCCTCTGCCTCCGCTGTGTTTCGCGCGCTTGCTGTGTTTCGTGAACCAAGTTCAAATGAAAAAAAAAATTATGGAAGATTTTTTTTTTACTTTGTATGTTGGAAAGGTATCGACTTGCATATGCATGTTCAATGCGTGTACGTGTCTTCCAACACAGCACGTCAAGATCCAACACACTAACAAACAGCCGACTGTTTCTGACGTACGGTGTGCTGCTCCTACTTATTACACTTGCGCAAAATCAAACGAAACCACAAGACAAGTTTTGCACAAACATTGTCCATCCGGTCAAGCCCAAGCATGACAAGACAGGTTTGACTAGGATTTCTGACTATCTCAACGCACGGCACACAGTCGGACTAGAAAGAGAAAAAATGTGTGTCGAAAGCTCTGATAGGCTATCAGATCCAACGCAGCAGCCAAGCAGAGGGATCGATCGACGCTGCCGCATGTGCGCCGTACGTATCGGCATCACGGAAAGTTCGCAATCAGCGGGACAGTGTGCACGGTGTCTCCCTTCTAGCCGTCAATGCTTGTGTGTGTCAGACGGCAGCTGCGGTTAGATCAGACTAATCAGACAAAGTCGCTTGATTGGCTATTTGGATTGCTGCTAGGCGTACTAGTATTTGATTCGTGGGCGGTACCTACTCCTACCAGTTCTCAAATGCCTGATCGACTTTGCGGACACTGTTAATTTGAGGTTCAGTTTTGACCATGATTTTTCACCATGGTATACTGTATTTACAAAACCAAGAAACGCGTAACAATTTCGAAGCATTTCTGCAACATTTCTCTCACTACAGGAATCGCCGCATACGCCGACGGCCGGCTGCCCTCGGCGTAGCCACGCCTGGCCCTCGGCGTAGGCTACGCCGACGGCAGCCCTCGGCGTAGACCCTCGGCGTCTAGGTCCCTCGGCGTAGCCAGCCTCGCCGTCGGCGTATGGTTGACCCTCGGCGTACGCGACCTACGCCGACGGCCCGCCGGGCCCCTCGGCGTCGCAGCCCTCGGCGTCTCCCGGCGGCGGGACGTCGCCGTTAACGGCGCATCGGCATACGCCGACGGCAACCCCTCGGCGTACAGCGAGGTTTCCGGTGACCAACGAGGCGACGTGGCACAAGCCGGCGGCGCCACCGTGCGTGTACGCCGAGGGCAACCCCCTCGGCATATGCACGTGCATGCATGGGACACGTGGCGCGCCCCGCCGAGCTCATATCCTACGCCGAGGGCAACCCCTCGGCATAGACCCGACCAAATGGTCTATGCGGGGTCTATGCCGACGGCAACCCCTCGGCATATAGACCTGTTTAATTTTTTTGTTTTCCGAGCTTCCAGGCAATCCAGTTCCAGCCCAGCTCCAGTTCATATAATCCACCAAATTCACATAAATATCATATAATCGACCAAATTCATCCAAATTCGTCATAATTCACGTAAATAGCATGAAATCCACATAGTAGCATACAAATACATCCAAATTCATCCAAAATCATCATAATTCACATAAATAGCATGAAATCCACATAGTAGCATACATGGTGCATGTAGTAGCATACAAGAGGAGAGTGCCATGTCATCCAATACATAGTAGTAGGTAGCAAATGATGGCAAGCAAGAAGCCCGGTGCCGACTAGCGGAGGAAGGACCCGGGCGGGGTGTGTCCGCCCACATCCTTGGCGAAACGAGCAGCCCGGGGTTTCGCTCCGGTAGAAGCTGCGGAAGAACCACCCGGAGAAGGACCGGTAGCACGCCCGGAGAAGTCGACGGAGAGGCACCGGGAGTAGTCCCGGGAGTAGTCGACGGAGAGACACCGGCAGAACGCCCAGAGACCGACCACCTTCATGAACCGGTGTGACCTCGCGCCCACCCGGCGATGCTCGGTTCCCGGACCATCCCGTTCCCTACGTGTTCCCTACATGTTAGCAACTTGCGAGGCAAAGGAAAGTGGTAACTACCGGTTTGGCAAAGAACTTACCTCCGGTGTGGATCCGTAGTAAGTCGCAGCGAAAGCTGCCCTCGATGGCATGATAGGCATGTCCCCCGCCACGGTAACTCGATCCGGTGGCGGTGTACCGATAGACATAGAGATCATCATTTCCTGCAAGATAGGTTACAAGTTAGGCTTTGCAGAAATAAAGCATCAAACCGAGACTTGTCATCTACTTGCGCGAGAAGGAAGATTCGGACTTACTCGATAAATACGCCATATAGGCCGTATTCCGCCTATTCCACCGGGCAACGGCCTCGTCGATACGCTTCATTGCGAGGCTTCGAAGGCCGCCTCGAAGTCAGGCTACAATTTCAGAAACAATGAATCTCGTAAACACTTAGCCATGTAGGAAGGAAAACCGGAAAGAGGATGAAAATGAGGAAACTTACATCGTAGGCGGGTGGACGAGCAGGCCGTGGACGAGGCTGGGGGTTGTCGGCGGTGAGGGTATGCTTGAGGCGCGTGTAGCTCGTGGAGTGGGTAGGCTTGACCGCCTTATTCATCCAAGGGAAACGGCCATGCGGACGCCCGTGCCCCGACAGGACCAACGACTCCTCGTCGACCGGAATGCTCAAGGGGTCATCCACCTCGGGGTGACGAGACTTGACCATGTCGCAGTAGTCCTCCTTGGCGGCCTTGGCATTGCCGTAGTACCGTGGCCGAGGCAATGCGGGATTGGGCTCTCGCTTCGTCCGCATCATGTCATATATCCGGGCATCATGAAGCACCACCCCAGGTGGTGCCTCGGCCACCTGCATCGCGAAAAGAAAAGTTAAGCGTACCACAAATGAGACATGGCGGGAAATGAATGAAGGTCGTTCCATGTATATACATACCTTTTTCCCCTTGAAGCGGGTGTAGTCGCGGTTTCCCGCGCAGTGTGTGCCACCGGTGCCTCGGTTCTCCATGTTACGCCTCGACACGGCCGCAAACTCCTCGTCCTGCCTCGAGCCACCTCGCCCTAATCAGCTCCTCCCATGCCTCCCTATGCTGCTCGGCCCACTCCGGACAAACCTGAAAACGCAATAGTCGAGCTCAAGATAATTCAATGAAAACTTAGCAGACAATGTAGAATCTCATTGACATTTTACTCACCGACATGTACTCCTCAATGGTCATTGCCCATTCCTCCGTAGGCTCGTTACCAACAAAGTACTCCTTCTTGACCCTCTTACCCTTGTTAGCCCGAAGGCACTAGCGCCGGTGAACTTTTGGTTGTACCACCGCTGCGGTGTCAACCTCTCGCAAGCGCCACGCAAAGTGAGACGCGCCTGCGTGTCATGCTCCGGGTCCACACGATAGAAGCACTTCAATCATGCATAAATCAGTTGTGAAAGTCATGAGTTAGCACATTAGGGTCATCAACTATGAACGGTGCTCGAGAAATATATGCCTTACCCGGAACTTGGTGGTCACGGCCTCAGCAGTCGTCGCGAAGCCTACGGCGTGGGCATCCTCATAGTCCGCCCAAGTAGTGGCTAGCTTCGTCGGGCCACCGGGGACCGTGCTAAGGGGAGTGTATCTCGCCGGGCCAGAACTTCTTAATCGAGCCCCAAGCAAGCCGTTAGGCATGCGGGGGGCTTGGCATCCCATGTCCGAGTTGCTCGCAAATAAATCACACATTAGTACACATGCCAAATTGTTTATTATGCCCAAGATGAAAATACATGTTCGAAATTTCTGAAGTAGTACACTTACTCATCGCTCGAAGGAATGATAAGGGCCTTGTCATCATGGGTCTTCGGCTCCTTCCTCGCATCGGGGACTCCAGCTTCTCCACGAAGCTTCAAGGGCTTCGGTGCACCCCCATCCTCCATCACCTCCAACTCAGCCCTAGAGTCCGACTCGTGTGTAGACTCCGTCTCCATCTCCACCTCCCCACTAGACGGACCCTCTAGGTACAACTCAGGAGCCACGTCGCCAGAAGCGGAGGGTGGCTCGTCAAAGTCCATGTGTACCCCGCCGCCACCTCGTCCTCCACCTCGTCCTCCTCGTCCTCGTCCTCGACCTCCACCTCGTCCTCCTCGTCCTCGTCCTCCATCGGTACCATCGGCGTAACGCGGATTTTGCACCGGGGCTCGATCACTCCGTCTAGTGGGTCTAGGAATATTCCTCTTCACCTGCGCCGGCGTCTTAAGCAAGCTCTCGGAGTCCGCCTTGCCGCTGCTCATATTGTCCAATCACTCGCATTGAGAAGAATAAAACAGCTTAAGCACAAAGACATATTATATGAAGATACTAAGAATAAAAGGCACAATGCAATTAAGAAGCATGTTGACATAATAAAATGAAGATACTAAGAATAAAAGGCACAATGCAATTAAGAAGCATGTTGACATAATAAAATGAAGATACTAAGAATAAAAGGCACAATGCAATTAAGAAGCATGTTGACATAATAAATACTAAGAATAAAAGACCCTCACCAGCCATCATCGCTCTCATGCTCACTCTCATACTCCATCTCTTTCTCTTTCTCTTTCTCTCGGCCCACTATCACTATCACTATCTTGTGAGTACAAAGTTGAAGGGTCGACGGGTGGAGGCTCATCATAATTGTCATTCGCCTCAAGTAACTTCTCGAGCATAGATATGTCCTTTAGATCCACCACCGACTCACCACGAGTTTCTCGCATCGTTCCCGAGGTCCTCTTGAACAAACGGTTCTAAAATATATTCCCCGAAGTCCTGTTCCTCTTGATAGAAAATCCCCTCGTATGTCACGGGCTCAATGTTGTTGTAATCATCCTCGTAGGGAATCGGTAGGTTACCATGTGGCGATACCTCGGAAGACGACTTCCCAACCCTTGAGTTCCGCTTCTCGGCATGGGTAGGGCAAATAATAAACTTGCTTGGCTTGGTGAGCCACAATAAAGACATCGGCTCCGCTATAGGTGGTTGAAGGCTTAACTTCAACTAACCCAATGGACTTATCACTTCTCTCGTCCACCTATTGGGTCGAACCAATGACACTTGAACACGACGATATTGAGTTGCACGTTCGTACGATTGAATGTCAACTCGTATACACTTTGTAACCTTCCGTAGTAATCAAAGTTGTTGGCTCCTTTGGTGAAGACCCCGCATTTATCGTTTTGGGATTCGCCCGGCCCTTCCGGTGCGTCTCCGTGTGGAAGCGAAACCCATTCACATCATACTTCTCATACTTGGTCACCTCACGGCTACAACCTTGGGAAACACATTTCAACTCATCTATCATATCAACGTTTCTCTCACGGCCCTACAAGAACATTTCAAATTTGTTGTGTGCATTAGTTACGTGTAATAAGAGGGACAAGTCACGTGTTGCAATGTAAGAGGAAAGGTTAGAAATTACTTTTTCCATGAACCATGTCACAAAGTTTTTATTAATTCCGGGAGCACCGTCTTTCAAGAGAGTGTCCATCTCCGAGGTTTCGGGCAATTCATCATACGGCCACATTTCATCCGTGAATTCGCCGAAAGGAGAAAATAAGCATTAGACCGAGACGAGGTTACTAGCTGCAAAGTAATTTGTTCACCATTTTACCTTACGAATGGGATCACTTCCTCCATGTTCATAAGCACATATAGCATTATACAATCCTTCTCTTCGTTCTCCAATTTATATTTTGTTCCTTTACCAGCCTTGCCACCGGGGAATTGGAATAGTTTTAGCTTGGGGTCATTCTCGGGCACGTCGACATTGTAACGAGTGACCGGGTTATGCTGAGTGGGAACATCATCGGGATAGTACGTTGTCGCGGCATCTCGCCATCTCCCGAAGGCATATTGCCTCAGCTATGCATGCTTCAATCTTGGCCTTGTTTCCAGCTATCTTTCGAATATACTTAAACTCTCTCTCAATACAGTAACCGCCAACGAAACCGCACCGGACCACCCAAGAGTGCCTCGTTGGCGAGGTGCACAATGAGATGTGCCATCGGAGTAAAGAAGCCCGGCGGAAATATCATCTCCAAATTGCATAGCAACTCCGAGCACCGTATGTTGTAGCTTTGCAATAACCTCGGGACATATCCGCTAGCACGGAGCGTGCGGAAGAAATGGCTCAACCGCGCAAGCACTCGCGGACTTTCTCGGGATATACCCTCGAAGCATCACCGGCATGAGCCGCTGAATCCATATATGATAGTCGTGACTCTTGAGCTCCGGTGACTTTTCCCGTCGAAAGATTAACTCCCTTACTCATATTCGAGCAATAACCATCCGGGAACATCACGACGTATTTGAGCCACGCTGAATGCCTCCTTCTTTTGGATGGAATCAAGGCGTAAGTTGGCATGCGGCTTGAACCAATTCTTTTGACGGCCAATAGGACGCTTCATGTGTAATTTTTCCCTATCACGGAGGATCTCAATATCGACTCTAGCCTTGACATTATCCTTTGACTTCCCGGGAATGTTCAGGCATGTGTGAAAGACGGACTCCGCGACATTCTTTACAGTGTGCATCACATCGATGTTATGGGGAAGTTCGAGGTCCTTGTAATACTCGAGCTTCGTTAAAGCCGCCTCGTGAGTCCAGTTGTGCGTTACACCATATCCCTCAAATTGATGGCCGACTATGCCGTCGCCGGCACGAGAGCACGTAGCTCGGCTTCAACAAGTGTACCATCAAACTTCGGCACATCTTTTTTTCATGCACAACTTTGCCCTTCTTGAAGTTCTTTTTGTCTTCTCTAAACGGATGCCTCCTTTTGAGGAACTCGTCGATTCGTGTCAAACGCAACATACTTGCGACCCTTCCGTAGCCAAAGGAACTCAAGCCGATGCTCGCACACCGGGCATGGCCACTTACCAGTCGTACACCATCCACATGTTAGGGCGTACCCGGGCATGTCATGCATGGTATACCGCAACCAAACTCTCATGCGAAGTTTGTCTTCGATGCTCGGTCGTACGTCAATGTCCCGTGGTGCCAAGAGTGGTTCAAATCTTCCACAATCGGCTGCATGTAGACACTCAAATTCTTCCCCGTGTAATGAGGGCCTGGAATGATCGACGACGAAACATGGTCTTCCTCGTCATTAGGACTCCGGGAGGGAGATTGAGCGGAATAACAAACACGGGCCAGCAACCGTAATTGGCATTGGACATACCATATGGATTGAAGCCATCCGTTGCTATCGCAATTCCGACATTCCGAGCCTCGGCCGCCTTAAGGCGGTGTTTTGTATCGAAGTTCTTCCATGCCGTACCATCGGATGGATGTCCCATCTTCAACTTCTTGTTTTCGTCCACGAATCTCTTCCCATACTTGTGCCACGTCATCCGTTTGGCTGTCTCCTCGTGCATGTAAAGCCGCCGGATTCTTTTTATGAATGGGAGATATCGAAGAATCGACTTTGCGGTGCTTGACTCGCCTCACCCGACCATCCTTTCCCGTTACCTCTTCATACCTAGACCGCTTACGGATGGGACAAGTACTTGTCCTCCGCATACCGTCTCCAAAATAGAACGCAGCCTTTCGGACAACAGCCTATCCTTTGATAATCCATGTTGAGGTCCTTCATAATTCTCCTCGTCGCGTGCGTGCTTTGAGGCGTACAATGATCTTTGGGCAACATGTTACCGCTTGTTTTCGGACTTGCTTCAAAGCCCTCACGGGTGGTGTTGTACCGGGTCTTGTCGGCTAGACATTGGGAGATGGCATCGAGCTGAGAAATCGCGGCGCCCTCGCACGAGAGGCCTCTTAGCCGCGGCAATCATATCATAGAAGGCCTTCGCGGTTGGCTCGGTTCCTCCGGCTCGGCGGCGCCTCCGGCTCGGCGGCGCTCCGGTCTCGCGGCGGCGAATCCGGGACATCGGCATGGACGAGATCATCTAGAAAGTCTCTAACTCCATCGTACGCATTGCCATTGAGCCGTTGCCGCATCACCTCACCTCCGTCACGTTCGCGCTCATCAAAGTCGATTTCCGTGACGTACCCATGCATATACCCATATTGCGTAAGGTGTCTATACATTTCATCCTCCCCACGACGTTGACGCTTCACGCAGCGAACACAGGGCAAAGTGCCCGAACCAGCCCCTTTGTACCACGCGCTAACTCATTCACTAGAAAATGGGTCTTCCTTGTCCACTCATCTCGTTTTCTCGCCGCACTAACACGCTCATTGTACATCCATCCATTATCAGCCATCCTCTCGCTTTATTGGGAGCCAAACCACGTACATAGCATTTATATCAAATAGGAAATTAAATGCATCATATTTTTATTTATTTTACCAGGCGAAACGCATGCATCAACCTACATCTCTACTAGGTGGGCTCCTAGCAGCCGCCGGATCCAGTAGTTGGCTACGTTCTCCATAGCTACCTCGGTCCAAGTCAGAATTTCGGCGAAGACTCTCCCGCCGCTCTCCCGATACACGTCTCGGCAAAAGCCGAGAGGATGTGCATCCGGAGAACAACGGGGAGGCGCCGCCGAAATCCCGACTCGGACCGGAGTAGAACATGGAAAACGTAGACAACTACGCATCCGCCGACTCGTCCCGTAAATGCCGCAAGCGTTACGGTTCAAAATATGCGGACCACTAATGCATATTTATCCGCGTAACGCTCGCGGACGGGAAGTGACACCTAGGTTACGCAACTTGACTTGGAAATTGAATCTAGTGACATAAGAAAATGCGGAGAAGGGGGCGATGTTTTAGCTCACCCTCGACTGTAGAGGAAGTCGTTCAACAACCGAGTGTCGAGTGTCGGCGACCGTCAAGAAGTGCGTCAAGATCCGGGATCGTCACGTCGGGGTGCTCATGACGAGGCGGTCACCACATGGCCTATTTTTGTTTCAATCAAAACAAAATTACATTGTTAGAACAAATTCACATTTGAACAAATTCACATTTGAATTTCTATTTCCATTATTAAACAAATTCATTTCTATTTCTACTACACATTTCGATTTCATTTCTATTTTTTTCTTCCAAATTTCCACTATTCTATTTCTATTACTATTTCAAATCAATTTTATTTTATTTCTTTCAACTATTTTCACTATTCTATTTCTATTAGCAGTATTGTATTTCTATTACAACAATTAAAGCAAATAGAAAAATAAAAGACAGGGAGCTAACCCTAGCTTACCTATGCAGGGAAGAGGGGCCGAGCAGGGGAGAGGAGGAGGGCGGCACGGCAGGGGAGAGGAGGAGGGCGGCACGGCAGGGGAGAGGAGGGCGGCCGGCTAGAGGGCAGTGAGGGGAGGAGGAGGGGCGGCACGCAGGGGAGAGGAGGGTGGTGGCGGGGGCGGAGCCTCGCGGCGGCGGCGGGGAGGGCGTGCGGCGGGCAGCGGAGGGGAGGAGGAGGGCGGCACGGCAGGGGAGAGGAGGGTGGTGGCGGGGGCGAGCCTCGCGGCGGGCGGCGGGGAGGGGCGTGCAGGCGGCGCGCGGAGGGGAGGAGGGCGGCCGGGGCAGCGTGGAGGGAGGAGGGTGGCGGCGGTGGAGGGCCCGCGGCGGCGGGGAGGCCCGCGGCGGCGGGAGGGGCGGCACGGGCGGGTTTGGGGGAGGGCGGTGAGGTTTGGGGCGGCTCGAACGGGTCCGGCTCGACCCGTTCAAGTCCTAACCCTAGGGGCTATGCCGACGGCCGTGGGGTATGCCGAGGGTAGCCGTCGGCATAGCCTTTTTTTTTTTCCTATTTTTTCTTTTTCTTTTACAAATGCTTTTTCACAAATCCAATTTCGGCGAAGTTTATATCCAAATTGTTCAGAAAAACATGATCTACCCAAATATAAACTTTGTTTCAACTTTTGAACAAATAAATTTGACAATAATTCAATTTGGGAATTCAACATGCAAACTTGTTTAATTCATAACTCTTTATCTACAATTCCAAATTTAGCAAATTTTATATCTATTTGCATCAGAAAAGTGAGAGGAATTCAAATATCACATTGTCATGCATCTTTGGCATCATCTATGAGTTGTCCAAATTAAAACTTGCAAATTGAATTAAAACTATATGTGAGGGTGTTATCATTTCATGTGAATTGTGAGCACCCCACTTAATTTTTGCTTGCACCTACCATCTTGCCATGTCATCATGCATGATATTGCGTATTGCATTTACCCGTATTAATTTGTGCTATTACTCTCCTTGTATGTGCTATTTGGTTCTTCCCGAGTAGACACCGACGCAGAAGCAGCTCCATAATGCATACTAGTAAATAAAACAAGGATCATCCCATATGATATCAAGTTTCTCTCCGGTTCAACTCCGAGGAGTTCCCCCTATACATGCATAATCTCGCCTAAGTGTAGGAACCCCCGTCCGAGAAGCCGGACACACCTGGGGGTAGCCTTGGATATAAAACCATCTCAAATCACTTTTGTGCATTCCATGTGGACACACACAAGTTTTGGGGCCATTCCCTTGATCTCGATGCTCGATTTCCAATGAAACCCTAGTTCCGTTGACCGCGCGGTCTACCCCTTGATCGCATCCCATCGGGGTCCCCGTGGGCATATGCCTCCATTTGAGCTTGGTTAGGTCATAGGTACATGTGGAAACAAGGATCATCACATATGATCCCAAGTTTCTCTCCGGTTCAACTCCGAGGGAGTTCCCCCTATACATGCGTAATCCGCCTAAGTGTAGTAACCCCCGTCCGAGAAGCCGACACACTCGGGGGTAGCCTTGGATATAGAACCATCTCAAATCACTTTTGTGCATTCCATGTGGACACACACAAGTTTTGGGGCCATTCCCTAGATCCGATGCTCGATTTCCGACGAAACCCTAGGTCTCGTTGACCGCGCGGTCTACCCCTTTGATCGCATCCCATCGGGGTCCCCGGTGGGCATATGCCTCAATTTGAGCTTGGTTAGGTCATAGGTACATGTGGAAACAAGGATCATCACATATGATCTCAAGTTTCTCTCCGGCTCAACTCCGAGGGAGTTCCCCCCTATACATGCGTAATCCGCCTAAGTGTAGTAACCCCCGTCCGAGAAGCCGGACACACCCGGGGGTAGCCTTGGATATAAAACCATCTCAAATCACTTTTGTGCATTCCATGTGGACACACACAAGTTTTGGGGCCATTCCCTAGATCCGACGCTCGATTTCTGACGAAACCCTAGTTCTGTTGACCGCGCGGTCTACCCCTTTGACCGCATCCCATCGGGGTCCCCGTGGGCATATGCCTCCATTTGAGCTTGGTTAGGTCATAGGTACATGTGGAAACAAAAATCATCCCATATGATATCAAGTTTCTCTCCTGCTCACGTACGAGGGAGTTCCCCCTATACATGCATAATCCGCCCAAGTGTAGGAACCCCCCGTCCGAGAAGCCGACACACCCGGGGGTAGCCTTGGATATAAAACCATCTCAAATCACTTTTGTGCATTCTATGTGGACACACACAAGTTTTGGGGCCATTCCCTAGATCCGATGCTCGATTTCCGACGAAACCCTAGTTCCGTTGACCGCGCGGTCTACCCCTTTGATCGCATCCCATCGGGGTCCCCCGGGGCATATGCCTCCATTTGAGCTTGGTTAGGTCATAGGTACATGTGGAAACAAGGATCATCACATATGATCTCAAGTTTCTCTCCGGTTCAACTCCGAGGGAGTTCCCCCTATACATGCATAATCCGCCTAAGTGTAGTAACCCCCGTCCGAGAAGCCGACACACCGGGGGTAGCCTTGGATATAGAACCATCTCAAATCACTTTTGTGCATTCCATGTGGACACACACAAGTTTTGGGGCCATTCCCTAGATCCGATGCTCGATTTCCGATGAAACCCTAGTCTCGTTGACCGCGCGGTCTACCCCTTTGATCGCATCCCATCGGGGTCCCCGGCGGGCATATGCCTCCATTTGAGCTTGGTTAGGTCATAGGTACATGTGGAAACAAGGATCATCACATATGATCTCAAGTTTCTCTCCGGTTCAACTCCGAGGGAGTTCCCCCTATACATGCATAATCCGCCTAAGTGTAGTAACCCCCGTCCGAGAAGCCGGACACACCTGGGGGTAGCCTTGGATATAGAACCATCTCAAATCACTTTTGTGCATTCCATGTGGACACACACAAGTTTTGGGGCCATTCCCTACATCCGATGCTCGATTTCCGACGAAACCCTAGCTTCGTTGACCGCGCGGTCTACCCTTTGATCGCATCCCATCGGGGTCCCCGGTGGGCATATGCCTCAATTTGAGCTTGGTTAGGTCATAGGTACATGTGGAAACAAGGATCATCACGTATGATATCAAGTTTCTCTCCGGTTCAACTCCGAGGGAGTTCCCCCCTATACATGCATAATCTGCCTAAGTGTAGGAACCCCCTGTCCGAGAAGCCGGACACACCCGGGGGTAGCCTTGGATATAAAACCATCTCAAATCAATTTTGTGCATGCCATGTGGACACACACAAGTTTTGGGGCCATTCCCTAGATCCGACGCTCGATTTCCCGACGAAACCCTAGTCTCGTTGACCGCGCGGTCTACCCCTTTGACTCGCATCCCATCGGGGTCCCCGTGGGCATATGCCTCCATTTGAGCTTGGTTAGGTCATAGGTACATGTGGAAACAAAAATCATCCCATATGATATCAAGTTTCTCTCCGGCTTCACGTATGAGGGAGTTCCCCCCATACATGCGAATCCGCCCAAGTGTAGGAACCCCCGTCCGAGAAGCCGGACACACCTGGGGGTAGCCTTGGATATAAAACCATCTCAAATCACTTTTGTGCATTCCATGTGGACACACACAAGTTTTGGGGCCATTCCCTAGATCCGATGCTCGATTTCCGACGAAACCCTAGCTCCGTTGACCGCGCGGTCTACCCCTTTGATCGCATCCCATCGGGGGTCCCCCGTGGGCATATGCCTCCATTTGAGCTTGGTTAGGTCATAGGTACATGTGGAAACAAGGATCATCCCATATGATATCAAGTTTCTCTCCGGTTCAACTCCGAGGAGTTCCCCCTATACATGCGGAATCCGCCTAAGTGTAGTAACCCCCGTCCGAGAAGCCGGACACACCTGGGGGTAGCCTTGGATATAGAACCATCTCAAATCACTTTTGTGCATTCCATGTGGACACACACAAGTTTTGGGGCCATTCCATAGATCCGATGCTCGATTTCCGATGAAACCCTAGTTCTCGTTGACCGCGCGGTCTACCCCTTTGATCGCATCCCATCGGGGTCCCCGTGGGCATATGCCTCCATTTGAGCTTGGTTAGGTCATAGGTACATGTGGAAACAAGGATCATCACATATGATCTCAAGTTTCTTTCCGGTTCAACTCCGAGGGAGTTCCCCCCTATACATGCATAATCTGCCTAAGTGTAGTAACCCCCTGTCCGAGAAGCCGGGACACACCTGGGGGTAGCCTTGGATATAGAACCATCTCAAATCACTTTTGTGCATTCCATGTGGACACACACAAGTTTTGGGGCCATTCCCTACATCCGATGCTCGATTTCCGACGAAACCCTAGTTCCGTTGACCGCGCGGTCTACCCCTTTGATCGCAACCCATCGGGGTCCCCGGTGGGCATATGCCTCAATTTGAGCTTGGTTAGGTCATAGGTACATGTGGAAACAAGGATCATCACATATGATCTCAAGTTTCTCTCCGGTTCAACTCCGAGGGAGTTCCCCCTATACATGCGTAATCCGCCCAAGTGTAGTAACCCCCCGTCCGAGAAGCCGACACACCCGTGGGGGTAGCCTTGGATATAGAACCATCTCAAATCACTTTTGTGCATTCCATGTGGACACACACAAGTTTTGGGGCCATTCCCTACATCCGATGCTCGATTTCCGACGAAACCCTAGTCTCCGTTGACCGCGCGGTCTACCCCTTTGATCGCATCCCATCTGGGGTCCCCCGTGGGCATATGCCTCAATTTGAGCTTGGTTAGGTCATAGGTACATGTGGAAACAAGTATCATCACGTATGATATCAAGTTTCTCTCCGGTTCAACTCCGAGGAGTTCCCCCTATACATGCATAATCTCGCCTAAGTGTAGGAACCCCCGTCCGAGAAGCCGGACACACCCGGGGGTAGCCTTGGATATAAAACCATCTCAAATCAATTTTGTGCATGCCATGTGGACACACACAAGTTTTGGGGCCATTCCCTAGATCCGACGCTCGATTTCGACGAAACCCTAGTTCCGTTGACCGCGCGGTCTACCCCTTTGACTCGCATCCCATCGGGGTCCCCGGTGGGCATATGCCTCCATTTGAGCTTGGTTAGGTCATAGGTACATGTGGAAACAAAAATCATCCCATATGATATCAAGTTTCTCTCCTGGTTCACGTATGAGGAGTTCCCCCTATACATGCGAATCCGCCCAAGTGTAGGAACCCCTCGTCCGAGAAGCCGGACACACCCGGGGGTAGCCTTGGATATAAAACCATCTCAAATCACTTTTGTGCATTCCATGTGGACACACACAAGTTTTGGGGCCATTCCCTAGATCCGATGCTCGATTTCCGACGAAACCCTAGTTCCGTTGACCGCGCGGTCTACCCCTTTGATCGCATCCCATCGGGGTCCTCGGCGGGCATATGCCTCCATTTGAGCTTGGTTAGGTCATAGGTACATGTGGAAACAAGGATCATCCCATATGATATCAAGTTTCTCTCCGGTTCAACTCCGAGGAGTTCCCCCTATACATGCGGAATCCGCCTAAGTGTAGTAACCCCCCGTCCGAGAAGCCGGACACACTTGGGGGTAGCCTTGGATATAGAACCATCTCAAATCACTTTTGTGCATTCCATGTGGACACACACAAGTTTTGGGGCCATTCCATAGATCCGATGCTCGATTTCCGATGAAACCCTGAGTTCCGTTGACCGCGCGGTCTACCCTTTGATCGCATCCCATCGGGGTCCCCGGTGGGCATATGCCTCCATTTGAGCTTGGTTAGGTCATAGGTACATGTGGAAACAAGGATCATCACATATGATCTCAAGTTTCTCTCCGGTTCAACTCCGAGGGAGTTCCCCCTATACATGCATAATCCGCCTAAGTGTAGTAACCCCCGTCCGAGAAGCCGGACACACCTGGGGGTAGCCTTGGATATAGAACCATCTCAAATCACTTTTGTGCATTCCATGTGGACACACACAAGTTTTGGGGCCATTCCCTACATCCGATGCTCGATTTCCGACGAAACCCTAGCTTCGTTGACCGCGCGGTCTACCCCTTTGATCGCATCCCATCGGGGTCCCCGTGGGCATATGCCTCAATTTGAGCTTGGTTAGGTCATAGGTACATGTGGAAACAAGGATCATCACATATGATCTCAAGTTTCTCTCCGGTTCAACTCCGAGGAGTTCCCCCTATACATGCAGAATCCGCCCAAGTGTAGGAACCCCCGTCCGAGAAGCCGGACACACCTGGGGGTAGCCTTGGATATAAAACCATCTCAAATCACTTTTGCGCATTCCATGTGGACACACACAAGTTTTGGGGCCATTCCCTACATCCGATGCTCGATTTCCGACGAAACCCTAGTTCTGTTGACCGCGCGGTCTACCCCTTTGACTGCATCCCATCGGGGTCCCCGGTGGGCATATGCCTCAATTTGAGCTTGGTTAGGTCATAGGTACATGTGGAAACAAGGATCATCACATATGATATCAAGTTTCTCTCCGGTTCAACTCCGAGGGAGTTCCCCCTATACATGCATAATCCGCCTAAGTGTAGGAACCCCCGTCCGAGAAGCCGGACACACCGGGGGTAGCCTTGGATATAAAACCATCTCAAATCAATTTTGTGCATGCCATGTGGACACACACAAGTTTTGGGGCCATTCCCTAGATCCGACGCTCGATTTCTCGACGAAACCCTAGTTCCGTTGACCGCGCGGTCTACCCCTTTGATCGCATCCCATCGGGGTCCCCGGTGGGCATATGCCTCCATTTGAGCTTGGTTAGGTCATAGGTACATGTGGAAACAAAAATCATCCCATATGATATCAAGTTTCTCTCCGGTTCACGTATGAGGGAGTTCCCCCTATACATGCGTAATCCGCCCAAGTGTAGGAACCCCCCGTCCGAGAAGCCGGACACACCCGGGGGTAGCCTTGGATATAAAACCATCTCAAATCACTTTTGTGCATTCCATGTGGACACACACAAGTTTTGGGGCCATTCCCTAGATCCGATGCTCGATTTCCGACGAAACCCTAGTTCCGTTGACCGCGCGGTCTACCCCTTTGATCGCATCCCATCGGGGTCCTCGCTGGGCATATGCCTCCATTTGAGCTTGGTTAGGTCATAGGTACATGTGGAAACAAGGATCATCCCATATGATATCAAGTTTCTCTCCGGTTCAACTCCGAGGGAGTTCCCCCCTATACATGCAGAATCTGCCTAAGTGTAGTAACCCCCTGTCCGAGAAGCCGGACACACCTGGGGGGTAGCCTTGGATATAGAACCATCTCAAATCACTTTTGTGCATTCCATGTGGACACACACAAGTTTTGGGGCCATTCCATAGATCCGATGCTCGATTTCCGATGAAACCCTAGCTTCGTTGACCGCGCGGTCTACCCCTTTGATCGCATCCCATCGGGGTCCCCCGGTGGGCATATGCCTCCATTTGAGCTTGGTTAGGTCATAGGTACATGTGGAAACAAGGATCATCACATATGATCTCAAGTTTCTCTCCGGTTCAACTCCGAGGGAGTTCCCCCCTATACATGCATAATCTGCCTAAGTGTAGTAACCCCCCGTCCGAGAAGCCGACACACCTGGGGGTAGCCTTGGATATAGAACCATCTCAAATCACTTTTGTGCATTCCATGTGGACACACACAAGTTTTGGGGCCATTCCCTACGTCCGATGCTCGATTTCCGACGAAACCCTAGTCTCCGTTGACCGCGCGGTCTACCCCTTTGATCGCATCCCATGGGGGTCCCCCGGTGGGCATATGCCTCAATTTGAGCTTGGTTAGGTCATAGGTACATGTGGAAACAAGGATCATCACATATGATCTCAAGTTTCTCTCCGGTTCAACTCCGAGGGAGTTCCCCCCTATACATGCAGAATCTGCCCAAGTGTAGGAACCCCCTGTCCGAGAAGCCGGACACACCTGGGGGGTAGCCTTGGATATAAAACCATCTCAAATCACTTTTGTGCATTCCATGTGGACACACACAAGTTTTGCAAACGATTCCGACGCTCCGGTGGTCCGTAACTTGGAAAACCCTAGTGGCGGGGACCCCACACATCTACCCCTATAGCTTTCTCCGTGCGAGGGTTTACCAAGTGGACTTTTTTATTTAGTTTGCTTTGTTTAGGACATATGTACATGGAAACGATAGGTTGGGCACACTTTACCATAAAATAGGCTCCGTTCGAGCCATGGCGGGGTTTCCACATACGTATCCCGGATTTTACCAACCGGTAGCCCATTATGCGGAAATCGTCAACGCCGGGTACATCCAAGGTTAGCCAAACCTTACATCACACTTGTACATGTATGTTAGGGGCAGAAGCAAGTTTTCCAACAATTTCGACGCTCCGGTGATCTCGCTTTTGGGAAACCCTAGGGCGGGACCCCTAGGGTTAGGGTTTTACCAAGTGATCCGTTAGGGTTATAGTTAGGGTTAGCAATGTATGTGGAAACCCTAGGGTTAGGGTTAGAGTTAGGGTTAGGTTAGGGTTAGAGTTAGCAATGTATGTGGAAACCCTAGGGTTAGGGTTAGGGCTAGAGTTAGGGTTAGGTTAGAGTTAGCAATGTCGTATGTGGAAACCCTAGGGTTAGGGTTAGGGCTAGAGTTAGGGTTAGGGTTAGGGTTAGAGTTAGGGTTAGAGTTAGGGTTAGAGTTAGGGTTAGGGTTCGGGAAACCGTAGGGCGGGGACCCCGCGGATCTACCCATATGTACATCGATAGCAAATGTTGGGCCTAGTGGCTCCGGCTGACCCGTCCGCGAAGAGCGTCACCCATGCATGGGACCTACATATGCCATCTACATAATTCATACTAGTAAATAATAATAGAAACATATTATAAAGTAATATGAGAGTAGGAAAAAAATAAAAAAAATAAAAAAATACTATATGCCGAGGGTGGCCGCTCGGCATAGGGTGTCCATGCCCTATGCCGAGGGTGGCCGTCGGCGTCTGAGTGACGCCGTGAGCGGGCGTCGACGGCGCGGGCTGGGCCAGAGGCGATGCCGGTGCTACGCCGAGGGCCAAGGTGACGCCGACGGCTGCCCTCGGCGTAGCCTCCTCTACGCCGACGGTGTTCGTACGCCGACGGTCGGGTTCGTGAGCTGCCCCGGCGAGGCCGTACGCCGACGACCCCGATAAAAAGCCGTCGGCGTACACTCTGGCCGTCGGCATCTGTCACCATTCCTGTAGTGTCTTAAACAACCTTTTGTTCACCCTTCGGAAAAAATATGGCACTCTGATATTCACATGCATAGGAAAGTTCTCAAAGTTGACATCACGCACGTCCAGAACAAGGGTGCATGCACCCATTATTTCGTGACCTGGGACTTTATTTGGAAGTTTACACATAACACACACACCCAAAACAGGTAACATGCTAATATTCTGTGTAGTGGAACGAACGTGCTCCCGTAATTTTATTACTACTTGGTCACATGAAAGCGAGCGCGTCGTCTACCGCGAGTAGCACGCGAGCTGAATACTACTGGTACGACTTGGTCGACAAACATTACTTGTATATACTAGGCACATGCATGCCGCAATGTTCCACATGGATTCGTGAGTGGCACTCGGGTTGTTGGATGTATATATACACATACACGCTCTTTAAATCTGCTTCCGGAGTGGGCTCTTGCGGTCGATGCAGGTCTACAAGGATCGTAGATTGGTAGTCCCCCGTGTAAAAATAAGTATAGCAGAATTAACTTATTCATATGCATTTACATAGTTGTGCTCTTTCTAGTTTTAGCTCTTGTGCTTGGTAGACTGTCAAGACTTGTGTTTGGCCTAGTATAGTTGTGCTCTTTCTAGTTTTAGATTGTTCCTTGATCTGCTTTGTAAGAGGTTATCCTTAACACTTTGTATCATTTGGCCGTGTTGACTTTATTAATTTAATGTCTAGCTTTATAGCCTATATATTATCTTATGCATTTACATATAAAATTTGTCAAGGCATAAAAAATACACAAGACTTATTTTACAACGGGGAGTACTACCTCTGTCCCAGTTCAGAAGGTTTATGTGTATCCCTAGATTATCAATTTGGTCAACATAATATTAATTGTCCAGTACAAAAAATATATCATTAAACTAGAACATCTAAACTTTCTAATGACATATATTTTGTAATCTATATCTTCTATCATCATCATCAAATTTATAACTTAGAAATACTCGTGTAAGCCTTATATACTGGGAGGGGGAGAGTAGCAAACATTTCAAGGCCGAACCTTCTGCATCTCGGATCTGCACGGCTGCCTATATATACACTGGGTTGTTGCTTATGAGGCGATGTGTACCCTTTCATCGATCCTTAATCCATTACCGTGGCACCCAGCAGATAAGGAATTAATACAAGTGTACAAAATGGTTGCAGTCGGGCTGCGACGCCCGCCATGATATTTTTACTGAGGAAGCTAGTCCGTCGATCGGTTGTACCCATGCTGGAGGCTAGCTTGGAGAATAATGATGTGTTTGGTTGGTTCTCGGAGTGGCACAGCTGATTGGTCGCCGATCAAATTTTGGTCATCGTTTGGTCTATAACCAAAATTTTAGCTGCCAATGCATTTCCCTCTTTTTCACTTACATATTTTTACCAAATACTACGTAGTTAGCAAAGGAGTTTTTGACCGAAAAAATGGCAGCCAGTTTTTACCAAATATTTGGTAGGGTTAGTATCGGCACAAACCAAACACACCTCTTATTCTTGTTTTTTTGGCTCGTGTTGGCTCGTGGATCGCCGAAAGGCCGCTGTTGTTAAGGCAAAAGGTAAGCGCGCACGGTAGCTTCTAGCCTCAGTAGTCAGTACTCCCAATTGTAAAATAAGTGGCCCGCCACAAACAGTAATGCAGTTTGGTCCAGCGAAATCGTCGGGCGATCCCGGCGATATCTTGCCCGGCCGCATCTGTTCCGACGTTTTCCCGGCCGCGTTTGTCCCGACGTGGGCGCCATCGTTCCGAACTGTCCCGCCACTCGCTTGCTCTTTTTTTTTTTTTTTTGAGGAACACTCGCTTCTCTCTAGTTTTTCGAGTTCAATAAATCATGCGCTAAGAGTATCTCTCAATGCGGACACCTATTTCTTCGGTATAGATGGGTCGCTGCGGAGAAAAACACGGCTGTTCGCCACGATCCAAAACCGGCTAAAGTTTTGGCATGTTTTACGAGATAGAGTGCGGAGCTCTTGTTCTCCTTTGTCTTCCTATGGCTTGCGAGTCGGCGACCCAAGACAAGTCCACCCCACTTCACTCTACTCACACAGAGACCTAAAGCGAGATGGCCAAAGCACCTCCCGTCGCCTGCATCGCCGCCTTGTCCTTAAGCGGCTGAAACACCTCCAGCTGCCGCCAAGGCATCGTAGAAGCCAAATGTTGAGTTGACGGTGAAGCAGAGGGCCGCCAGGAGCAAGAAGCAGTCGGACCGGAGGAAGGACGCCAAGAAGAAAAAGCTCTAAGCCACCGTCGTGGAACGAGAAGGACGTGGATCATCTCGCGGCCCTATAGTCCAAGGCCAGCACGGAGGCTCTCTCCGCCGCCGAGTAGCGGGAGAGATGTGGATTATCTCGCGGCCGTGCAATCCAAGGCCAGTGCGGAGGCTCTCGCTGCTGCCAAGGAACGGAAGACAGATGTGGATCATCTCACGACCCTGCAGTCCTAGGCCATCACGAAGGCTCTTGTTCATGGATCCGGGTATGCGCCTACCACCTTTGAGCAGACGGCGGTGCCATGCCTGTTCTCCAACTCTCCACGAGATGGGTCGGCGGAGTTGGGTGAGTCCATGAAAACAGGACCATATGCGTCCCTTCTCCTCAACTTCACTCCAAGACCCCACGGGCGATCCTCGTCGCCCCATTCCAGGACGCCCACAACCTGTACGATGAAATGTTGTTCCTGTTTCACCGGGCTGCGATGCAACCGACTCCCATGATTGACTTCGCGGCGGGCACCATGCAGCCTTCTCCGATGCATTTCGCACCCATGGGATATGCAAAGGCCATGCAGCCTTCCTCGACACAGTTTGTTCCCACTCAGTCGTCCCCCATGTTGGCCGATGAGGCCTACTCCAACGAGGAGGTCATGATCAATGGCGGCTAAGGTGGGATTGACATCGAGGATGAGCCGTTGTCCAAGGACGAGCTGACAATGCCACCAATGCTCAAACCCGCCGGATAAGCAAAAGAATTGGGGATCCGTCCATGACTTCTTCCATAATCATAGGCACTTTGGGGAGCACCGCTTTTAGAGCGAGTGTAATTAATTGTCCATTCAAAAAAGGTGATCATTCATTCAATCGGAATGCAACCAGTTTACCATGGCTCATGATCTGTCAAGCGCATCCTCTTGAGCAGAATCGGCATCAAGGACTTGCTAACTTTTTCCCTTTGCACACAAATGAGTTATATGTTATCATTTCATACATGCATTTTCACATTCCATCCATAAATTCTAGACATGGCAAGCTTTAGGACTATTTCAAAAAGATTAATCAAGTTAATGTCTTTATTTGGCAAGTCTGCGAGTGCCCCGTTTGAAAAGAGCTATGAGCCCTGCAAGCCAGCGTTGGTTGGTAGTAAGACTGCCAAAGAGACAACAGTGATTAATCTCGATGGTGCTCAACCGTTCGCAAGCACGAGCTCCCGCCTGGCCCAGCTACGAGGGCACAAGGTTGAAGAAATGAAGAAGATAAACTCGACGTCACATCTTTGACGTTCAAAAGCAACTAGTTTTGTGCGATGACAAACCATGGTTTTCCCGTTTCGACCGCGGCAACCAGTGACAGGTCGGTACTACGTGTGCCGTGTGCGGCAGGGTAGATAAACCTAGAGGTGCACAAACCTAGGCAGATACGAACCGCAGATATATACTGTGTTGGACATGACCGAGAACCGCGTCGCGCGCCTATTCTTTTGTCCGAGGATTAATGCATTGTACTATTGACCAAGAACCGTAGAAATGATCGAGGCGATGCCAGATATATTGGTATTGCTTGCAAGCTACACGTTCTTCATGTGATTTCACTTCACACAATAATTGTTCGTACGGCTAGCCACGGTTGCATGGGTTAATACTCCAAAGTCCGATTAAGCAGTTTGAACCGGATCTGCCGCCGGCCACGGTCCCAACAAACTAGCAAAGCATGCATGTTTCAAAAAAAAATGCATCATTTTGAGAAGGTAGAGTTCTAGAGACACGTAAATGTTTAAGTTGAAACTAAAAAAATGTTTAGGAGCTATGAAAATGCTTAATTTGTCTTTTACATAACTGTGAAATGAATATGCCCTGGAACTTCAAGATTTACATGTCCGTAGAGCTCTACCTTTTCAACATAATGCATTTTTCTCATAATTATTTTGGAGGTTCCTAAGTATGGTTTCCACGAAGTTTCAATCGTAAGGTGGTTTTTATTGGATATTTTGGCGGAAGACATTAGACCATCCCACCGGGAGCCTCCAATGGCCCCCTAAATAGGTTTTGAGAGATCTGGCCCTAAAAGGCTACCGTCGGCATCCCCAAAGTGTGCCGGAGCTCAGCGCGACCCGATAAATTGACCGGCATGCCCATGATGTCCCCGTAGCGAGGGGTTGAACAGGGAGCGCCGACAAGGCCGCCCTAGCAAGGAAGTACAAAATTATGCTACACCGTGATTCTAATAATACTGATATATTATAATATTTTATATTTTTTACTGTATAATCAGTTAAACTGGGATGGAGGGATTAGGATTTCCGGGAGGCTTGCTTCATGCATTCCATGCGGGCCCTTGTCGCTGAATCCATCGCTTGCTGTCCGTCCGCGTTCCTTTCGCACAACACAAAAGCGAACCCTGCGCACCTGCACCTCCAGGTGTGCATAACCGAACCGAAACCGAAAACCGAACCAAAAAAAACCTAACCGAAACCGTTTTTTGGTTTTTACAGTTTATGGTTACAGTTACAGTTAGCAAAATATCAAACCGAAAGGACTTCGGTTGATTCGGTTTTTAACCGAAAAACCGAGGTTAAACCGAAAGAAACCGAACGCTAGTTCAACGCAAAATCCCGCTCTGCATAACCTTAATATAGCACATAAATTGATTAGTGTACACGTAAGGTGCTCCACTGTGGTGGTTTGCCTCTTCGTTTGACCGTGTGTGTAGCCCTAGGTTGCTAGTTCGAATCCAGAAACTGCCCCATATTCTTATTTTGGGCGATTTTTTTTCTTTTCCTCCTTGTAAAAAACCTTTAGTACGGTACAAAATACATCCATATTTTAATTTTGTTCGAAATTTCTTTATTTTTTGTTTTCCTCTCTTGCAAAATCTTTAGTACGATCATACAAAATATAGAAAATGAAATATATAACCATAAAAGTTAGTTTTTAATCCAAAATTCGCGTCAACTTTGGTTAGTTTGGTTATTACCGAAACCGAACCGAAGTTTAATGGTTATTACCGAAACCGAACCGTATTTTTATACATAATCGTATTAACCGAAGTATTGAAACTGTATTTACCGTATAACCGAATAAACCGAACCGAATTAACCATATTAACCGAACGCGCAGCCGGACCGCTGCACCGGTCTGGCCTAGCACTGTGGACCAGACCAACAAAGTGGGCCCGGATTTTCCGTACCGCTCCTTCCCTCTCTTCTGCACGACTGCACGAACCATGGCGCCCGTCGTCCGCACTCGCCACTCGGCAGTCGGCACCAGAATATGCCGCGGCGCAGCCAATCGTTTCTCAAGATTCCACGGAAAACGCTACCGCCCCTCGATCCCTGCATCAATATATTTTGTCCTGCTTATAGTAACTCTAAGCTATGACGCCAAACATCTGAAGAAACAGATCACGTAAAAATATCAAAACGTTAAATAAACCGTTTTGACAGTTTTCCAGCAAAAAGGCCAAATTAATATATCTCGCATTTTTCCAAAAAGGTTAAAAAAAATATAAAGATCCGCAGTGGAATACCCTTTGAAAACCTCATATATCCAGGTATCGCGGGCAACCCGGCAAGTGAAATTTTTTTCCATTGAAATCCCTGGCACGGTGAACATTCAGCTCTCCCGCTCTCCCTCCCCTTCCGTTCGCGCCACCCCCGCGTCGATTTTTAGCTTTTCGACCGCGGGAGGCACCGATCCGTGCCATGACGCAACCGAGCGAGGTCGCGCCTGCCATGGAAGCGTCGAGGATCCACGGTCGGCTATCTCTGCATCCCGCGGAACCGCGTGCCCGGGCACGATAAACTCATGCACGAGTACTTGAGGATCGGAAGATTTTCTACCCGCCCAAGGAACGTGGCCGGGCTGAAAGGGTTTAGCCCGTACCGAATGATCTCGGAAGCTATACGGATGATCGCCAATGGCATTCCGATGGACTGTACGACGCCAACGAGTATCTCTGCATTGAAGAAGATAGTACCCTCGACTGTGTTGTGTGTGTATGTTTGCCTAGGTGGTTATTGCTAGCATATTTGTATATATTTGTAAATGTGTGCTGAAATTGCTGAAAAAACATCATGGCGTGGCAACTCCGCTGAATAGATCCCGCAAATGGAAACTGGAAAAAAAATTATGTATTACGATATTCATTGGCGGATTTGTTCAGCGGAAGGCCGCACGTCCCCTTAAACGCGTGTGTTGCCACCCGGTGTGCCCCTTATACGCATTATAAGAGGCAGAGCCTAACTTTTCTGGAACCTATTAGTGTTTTCCTTGTTTTTTTTAGATTCAGCTGCTAATTCATCGAGGTTCGGCGGGGCCGAGATTACGATGGCGGAAGATGGTGAGGCTCTCTTTTCTAATCCCTCCGCCTCAAAAAAAAAAGGTTGCTCAACTTCTTGTAAATATGGATATATCTATAACTAAAATATATCTATACATCCATATCTAGATAAAGTTGAGAAACTTTTTTAGAAATGGATGAAGTACTAGGTTAGAGAGAGGAACAAGATACACATGACATCATATATTTGACGTCCAAAAGCAAACCAGTTTCCGACAATCCATGGTTTTCGCGTTTGAACCAGCGGCAGGTCGGTACTTGTGCGGCACAGCGGCAGCATGGGTGTAGGTAGGCCGTGAGGTGCACAAAGCTAGAGAAATACGAACCACAGATAGACACTCTCTCGGACAATAACGTTGCATCCGCCCAAGACCCGTAGAAATCAGGCGATGTCCGATTAGCAGTGCTTGCAAGCCAAATGTTTCACACGCATCAATTCACACAGAGTTTCTGCAGTTTTCAAGCGAAGGTATGTAATGTATGCCGCCGGCGGGCCAGTCCTATACCAGGGAAGCGAACAATGCTTTTGGTTACGACTTTATGATTAGTGAATTCGGAGAGAGGGGCAACCCCGTCCGTCCATCGTTGCAATGTCCAACGAAATTGACCAAATGTTGTTTATCGGAATGTGCCCTCCTATGGTATTGTTGCAGCCATATGTATTCATCGTTCGAATTCGCCAAAAGAAAATGAATTCATCGAGTTCGTCCACGGCTAGCAGCATGTATGTAATCCAAGGTTATCAAAAGGATGTTGAAACCAAAAAAAAATTAAACGGTGGCGAATCCTTTGATCCATTCGGTTAATTAAGAAAGGAGTTCAAATAAAAGTAACAAATGCATATTACAAAAGGCTTTACTCTCCTGGAATTAAATTACTTTTACTATATGCACGCCCGCAATCACCCTGACCCAAAGCGTTGCCTCATTTTTGATCTTTTGGAGAATAAATGGCGGAGGCGTATGGTTATTCTTGAAAACTCTCACGTTGCACTCATTCCAAATCTTCCATGACGCTAGAAGGCTGACGAAGGCTAAATCTATGTGCATTGTCGTAGTGGACCACCAAGAGTGAATTAAGAAGTGTGTCCCTTATGCCTGATGTACACCAAATGGTTATCGTAGAAACATTTGTCATTTCCTTAGGTTTATTTTCGAAACCTAGAACATTAGGCACATTGAAACATTCCTATAGATATAAGGTGTATAGTTGAGAAAATTCAAGAAATAGCTGTGTTGCAAGTTGCACCATTTGTCTGGACAACTTTTTTTAGGATTTGATTGCGTTTTCTTATCTTACGCAAACTCTTCTATTTTCTCACATCGATCGTGCACAGGGCAATCCCACCCAAATGTTACGTAATTTTCTCTCATTTGTGCTCATTAATTTCTGTACCAAAAACTATACACCTTATTTCTAAAAACGGGTATGATTTTGTTAGATTTCCTTAAGCTTTGCTTAAATTCAAGTCAACTTCTATAGAATAGCCTCATCCTTCGGTGGAACCTCAATAATTTATTTAATTATGTCATGGGATAACAAGATCCCTGCTCATGTCTCATAACAATGTTATTTTTTTATTTTGACTTGGCCAAATTTGGCTTATCGGAACTTCTATGGCCACTAACTTTAGAAGGATAGCTCCCATGACACCTTAAAACAAATACATATACAGAGAAGTATTTTCTAATAAGTACTTCTAGTATAACTATTGATTGATAATGTATTTTGAATACTCCTTACCATATCCGAAGGTTGCCACTTTGAAATGACGAGTAAGTCACATACCTTATTTTTTTGTGCAAAGAGAGCCTCTGAGTTAGATAGCGATACACCTCCATTGTTGACGAAGGAGGACAACTAGCACGATTCTAATTTAAAAAAATTGTTAATTTGGATCTGAATATTTCGGTCGTGTGATGCATGCTACCGGAATACTCTGCGATTCACAATCTAATGTACCACGTAGCTAGCAAAATACCATGTGTCTCTGGCATGATTAGTGTTTCTGGAAATAATTAGTGGAGAAATGTTTGTCCTCTATGTAGGTATATTTTCAAAATTTTGAACAGAGAGCACACATTGAAATGTAATAAATACTAATATTTTCTTATGCGCCGTTGGATATAATAGACCAACCCTTTGGTGAAACCTTAATACATTTTTTCAATTGCCTCATGGGATAGCAAGGTGCCTCCTCATGTCTCATAAAAAATGTTATGTTTTGACTAGGACAAATTTAGCCTATCACAACTTCTTCGGCCAATAACTTAAAAATCAAGGTAGCCGTGACACTTTAAATACTAGATATACATTCCGTTTTTTTTTTATTAAACTTCAAGTATAAATATTGGGCGGTATTTTTCATTGAAAGATGGGAACATCAATATGGGCGGTTTCATCAAGATCTATTTTCCCTTTCGGGGCACTTGATTGTAGGAACCGTTTTAAGCTCGATGGCAAACGGATTCATGTGCTAGAAGTCCCCGAGTGTCATTGCCCCCATTATTCGGAATTTGAATAATACTGTTATTCAAGTATTGATAGGTTTTCATTTGCGTCCATTCTTTGTGATACTCTGAATCTCAGAAAGTGATGTGGGAGGTGAAGTGTCTACAAAGAAAAGTGAGTACATAGTTATGGGAAAGTGTTGTGGGAGGTGAAGTGTCTACAAATCGACCTCGTACTAAGTACTATTTTCTACAGATTTTCTTATGCATTGTTGGATTAAAAGCTCAATCCTTTGGTGAAACCTTAATACCTTTGTTTAATTTCCTCATGGGATAACAAGATGCCTCCTCATGTCTCATAAAAAATTTCATGTTTTGACTTGGACCAATTTGGCCTATCACGACATCTTTGGCTAATAACTTGAAAATCATGGTATCCCTGCCACTTTAAATAGTAGATATACATTACTTTTTTAATAAACTTCAAGTATAACTATTGGTTAACAATGTGTTTTGAATACCACTTCAACCCCCCCCCCCCCACAGGTACTTCACATTGAAAGATGGGAACATCTATATGGGAGGTTTCATTAAGATCTAGTTTCCATGTCGAGGGATTTTCATTGCAAGAGCCGTTTTAAGGTCGATGGCGGATGGGTTCTTGTGCTATCTAGAAGTCATGGAGTGTCATTGTTTGACCATTATTCAGGATTTGAACAACAATGTCATTCAATTATTGATAGGTTTCCATTTGCGTCCATTCACTGTGATACTCTGAATTTCGGAAAGTGACATGAGAGGTCAAGTGTCTACCAAGAAAAAATAATACACATTTTTGTCGTTCATGAGTTTGCCTCCTGTAGTTACATCGAAAAGTGTTGAGAGAGGTGAAGTGTCACCAAAGCGACCTCGTTGTTGCATGGCGTGGCGCTTTGCCTCTTGTAGTCATTCCGAGGATTTGATCATTTAGACTTAAGACTGTAACCGTATATGTTCGAGTAGTCAATACATCTCTACTCACCCTAAACAAACTATTTGTTGCATCAAATAGAAAAACTGTCCATAAAAGATAAAATGGCTTTCACATCATCACAACGAAATCATCGTTGTTTTGAAAGGGAAGAAATATAGATAACCCCCACAACTTTCAGAAAAGGGGCAGAGAACCTCCTCAAGTTAAACCGGTGTATATAATCCCCACAACTTTGTAAAACCGGGCAGATAACCCCCTTGCCCAAGTTTAGGCTGTTTTGGAGGGTGGTTTTGGACACGTCACCTTCTCTTCTCTCGTCTGCAGATTGTAAGGCCGCCAGTCCAACTCCCTTGCGCCGCCAGTCCTTCCTCCACAGCCGTCTTCGCACTCATCTCCGGCCGCACCCACGTACGTATCCGAGTGAGGTTCAGTACCACGAAACGGAGGACCTTCGTGGCCATGGCGGCAACAGTGCGCACGAGGCACAGAAATCCGTAGATCAAGCCGACCGCTAGAGAATGCGTGAGCTCGCTAGATGGACTTCTGCAGCCAGTAGCGGCACATGCCGGTCACTCCGCGCGCATGCATTGCATCTAGTTTGCCACGCACATCCATGCATCTGCCTGCTTGGATGCTTGTCGTGCTATGCTTGCTTGATGTGGTACTGAGAGCAAGTACAATAAGTCCTAGTCAGCAGGCTACAAGGATTAAAATAGTATATTATTGCTTAGTTGGAGGAGAGAGGGGAGGAGAGAGAAGGAGAGTGGGCTCTTATGCAAGAGCCAGCTCTAGCACGTGCTCCTATGCACTTTGTGTGAGTGGAAGGTGGGCCATACATTGATAAAACACTACATTTTTATAGCTCACTATTGTATGTGTTGGCTCTATGTTGGCTATAGATGACATAATACTTGGCTTATAGCCAGCAGCTGGCTACACCTTTTGGTTCCCGTTGCTCAGATATTTTTTTGGTTCCCGTTGGTTGCTGAATGATCTTTAATCTCACTTGTCTCACCCTTTTCCTTTTCAAGATAAAATTAACTCTTCTCTGAGTATATTTTTTTCCCACCGCTGCCTATTGCTTTTGGCTGTTGCAATTTGCAAAATTGAAAAACAAATTCCCAATTCAGTGAATGAACAATAGATGCTATAAATTGCGAACAAAGAAAGATGATTACCTAGGCACGGGGATTGGAGAATGGAGAAGATAAGATGATCGATTGCATCCACATACAACAATCAGTCGCTAGAAGTCCTGTCGGCCCCGTGTTCGTGAGATGTGGTCGTGGCGCCGTGCCTACAGGCTGCGGTGCGCCGACCCCCTGCCGGCGGCAGCGCGACGCCTCTGTCCTCCTCTGCTCCACCACCTCCCCCCGATACCCCTCCACTTTGTCCAAATTCCTATACCTAGTGAGGCGACTCCATGGTTTCTATCGAGAGAGGAACGACCAGGGAACCGCTGACACGAAGCAGATAAGCGAAGGCCAATGCGTGTTGGTGGGCTGGGCCATAGATGCACATGCGTTAATATTTTTTCTGCAAAATACCTGGGCGGGCCATGGCCCAGTTTGGCCCCAAAGGAGCTCCGCCAGTGTTTGCTACTGATGCTCGCGCGCCTCACTGAGTCACGGTGCTGCACGGCGTGGCTCCGTCTGCAGCCTCCAACCATGGCGCAGGGACCGGTATGCACCGTAAGCCGCCGTCATGCACGCTGAATCAAACCGACGCCGCGGCCTCAACTTGGCCCTACTCGAGCTGCTCTAGGACGCGCATGTGAAGCCTCCGTCAAATTGAGCCATGGCTGGCGCATCCAGCCTGACACCCTGGAATAGATGCAGCTTGGCCACGTCATCGAAATCACCTCCAAAACAGCCTAAACTCGGGCGAGGGGGTTATCTGCCGGGTTTTATAAAGGTGTGGGGGTTATACACACCGGTTTTAACTTGAGGGGGTTCTTTGCCCCATTTGTGAAAGTTGTGGGGGTTATCTATACTTGTTCCTTTTGAAAGGGAAATACACCCCCTAGCTTTATTGACTATCCATTGTGTTTACAGATCCCCGCTTGAGTGCATTCTCTGTGACGCTTTGAATTTATGTAGAACATTGTGTGAGATGACGTGTCGACACAGAAAGACGGTACGTAGTTTTGTCATTCATGAGCTCACG
Organism: Lolium rigidum; assembly: GCF_022539505.1. Taxonomy (NCBI): domain Eukaryota; kingdom Viridiplantae; phylum Streptophyta; class Magnoliopsida; order Poales; family Poaceae; genus Lolium; species Lolium rigidum. The sequence continues at coordinate 246,084,983 of NC_061512.1, read as the reverse complement.
CAACACGCAAAACGACCTCGTTGTTGTACGGAGTGGCGCTTCGGCTCCTGTAGTAGTGTCGAGGGTTTGATCGTTGAGGACAAGAGTGTAACGGTGTTTTTGATTAATCAATATATGTCTAGTAGGTAAAAATAAACTTCTTGTTTTAAAACAAAAAAACTATCCTCAGTTAGAGGTTAAAATGGCTTTCACATCATGACAATAAAATCATCGCTGTTTGGAAAGTGAAATAATATCTGCAAAATCAAAACCATCAGTGTAGTGTCCCCATAGGAAACTTCCAACCCCTCCTGACGCCCTCCCTATAAAACCAACCCCAACCCCAACGCTAAACCCCTCATCATTCTTCCCACCAATAAACTCCGCGGCGAAAAACCCAACACAACACAGTCGGCCGCAAAGCCGCACCGACCGCGGTACATAGACGCCAAAAGCGACACGCCTCCACCGCCCCCGCTTCGGCCCTCCCTCCCATACCACCTCCCGCGTCCCTAGCTTAGCCACAACCGGCCAAACCTCACCAGTACCCTGCCGGCGATGGTGTCGTCGGCGCTGGACGCGATGGCGGGCACGGCGTGGGGCCGGTGGCTGGGGCTCGTCGCGGCGGTGTGGGTGCAGTGCGTCTCCGGGAACAACTACACCTTCTCCAACTACTCGGACTCCATCAAGACGCTCATGGGCCTCACCCAGGTGCAGCTCAACGGCCTCTCCGTCGCCAAGGACGTCGGCAAGGCCTTCGGCCTGCTCGCCGGGCTCGCCTCCGACCGCGTCCCCACCTGGCTCCTCCTCGCCATCGGCTCCCTCGAGGGCTTCCTCGGCTACGGCGCGCAGTGGCTCGTCGTCTCCAAGACCGTCGCGCCGCTGCCATACTGGCAGATGTGCGTCTGCCTCTGCCTCGGCGGCAACAGCACCACCTGGATGAACACCGCCGTGCTCGTCACCTGCATCCGCAACTTCCGCGGCAGCCGCGGCCCCGTCTCCGGGGTCCTCAAGGGCTTCGTCGGCCTCAGCACCGCCATCTTCACCGACCTCTGCTCCGCGCTCTTCGCCGACGACCCGGCCTCCTTCCTCGTCATGCTCGCCGTCGTGCCCGCCGCCGTCTGCGCCCTCGCCATGGTCTTCCTCCGCGAGGGCCGCGGTGCCGTGTCCAGCGACGAGGCCGACGCGCGCGGGTTCGCGGCTATCAGCACCCTCGCCGTCGCCATCGCGCTCTACCTCCTCGCCGCCGACCTCACCGGCCTCGGCGGGAACGGCGGGGTCGTCTCCACCGTCTTCGTCACCGTCCTCTTCATCCTCCTCGCGGCCCCCGTCGCCGTGCCGGCCCACGTCGCCTGGAGGTCCTGGATGAAGACCCGAAAGGCGGCCAACGCAGACGCCGAGAACACGGCCGCCGCCGTTGACTCAACAACCGTCCCGCTCCTGCTCGCGTCCAAGCCGGCGGCGGAGGCGCGCGGCACCGGCGAGCGCCCGCGGCTGGGCGAGGAGCACACCATCGCGGAGGCGCTCTCCGCCCTCGACTTCTGGCTGCTCTTCTCCTCCTTCCTCATGGGCGTCGGCACGGGGCTGGCCGTCATGAACAACCTCGGCCAGATGGGCGTCGCCATGGGCTACGCCGACGTCTCGCTCTTCGTCTCCATGACCAGCATCTGGGGATTCTTCGGACGCATCGCATCCGGCACCATCTCCGAGCACTTCATCAAGTACGTTACCACTACTGCTCCATTGCTCCAATTGACTTCTCCTTCATTATTACTCCCCCACAATTGATGATTAATCGACGCGCCCCATTAATTCCGCACAATTTCCCGTCCTGGTAGTAGCAGTACATCCGTGGTACGGATTTGGTGCCGTATCTCGCGATCAGAATCGAACCCCCACCACATAAACAAACAACAAAAGATAGCGCATCAACGGTCCAAACATTTCCCTCGATGTTGCTTTCAGAAAATGCCGCCTCGTGCGAGAGAAGTACAGATCTAGTAAAGATCGATGGGGTCGCCGGGTCCATAGTGGTGTGCCCGTGAGAGGAATTTGGAATTGGGAGTAGCAGTTCTATGCAATTATATTTAAAACATGGTCAAATCTTACTAGATGTAGAATCATTGTTTTTAATTAGAAGCTATGACGATAGAATTATTTGTTCATATTCTTTCGTGAATTAGCAGCATCTAAAAACCAGTCCATTTTCGATCTATATACATTTTAGACAATTTTGGGCGGACCACGTAAACCACATAGTTATTGAAATTGGAATAAAATACCAGTTTGGTTGGTGCTGACTTAAGCACGAAGGAGGCAACAAAATCGGCCCAGAAGAGTAACATGGTGCGAGAGAAGTTCAGAGATCTAAATTCAATCGATGGGGTCGGCGTCTCCATTGTGGTGCCCGAGAAAGGAATTGGGACGAGACTTTCTAGAAAAATATTACTAGATGTGGAATTATTTTCCCTAACATTGTTTATCTTTCTTCATGAATTATAAGATTGATAGACTTTTTAGGCAACATTGAACGAATTAATAAGAAAGCCTAAAACTGGACTGAAATGCCCGTTGGTGCACGAAGGAGCCAACAGCAATGGCCAGATCTAGAGTAACGTGGGCAGGACTTTATTTTATTGATGGATGAAGGCACAAAGCACGCATTGGAGTAGAAAGGCATCAACATCGTGGAGGAATTTGGCTCCCATAAAGAAAAATGAACGGTGGAGTTTGCATCGCACCTCATCGTCTTCCATCTCGGTGGGAGTAAAGAAGTGTCAAATTTTCTATGAAGTGTATGTCATGTGGTTCTTGGCTTTTTTCCCGTGGGCCGAGTATTCCCTCTTACGCTTTTGGGCAGAAAGTTCAGATATTTTAAGACAGTAAGACTGAATGATAGCTATGGCTAATTTGTACTTTTGTGGGCTCAGTTTCATGAGGTTTCAGCAATAAGAACAAATACATTATTGCCAGTGCTGCCGAAACTTTTCCACAATTTAGAATTGCTAATTTGCTACCAAACCATGCTTTTCTTTTCATTTTTAATCATGCATGGCAAAGTCAATCTTTGCACCTGAATCTGTTCATTTCATTTCTGACATACTTGAATTTTGCCAGGACGAGAGCACTGCCGCGCCCGGTGTGGAACGCGGCGTCGCAGGTGCTGATGTGCGCGGGGTACGTCTTCATGGCGTTCGGCATGCCGGGCTCCCTCTTCATCGGCTCCGTGGTCGTCGGCGTCTGCTACGGCGTGCGCCTCGCCGTCACCGTGCCCACAGCTTCCGAGCTGTTCGGGCTCAAGTACTACGGCCTCATCTACAACATCCTCATCCTCAACCTGCCCCTCGGCTCCTTCCTCTTCTCCGGCCTGCTCGCGGGCCTCCTCTACGACGCGCAGGCCACCGCCACGCCCGGCGGCGGCAACACCTGCGTCGGCGCGCACTGCTACCGCGGCGTCTTCTCCGTCATGGCCGTCGCTTGCGTCATTGGGTTCGTCCTCGACGTGATCCTAAGCGTCAGGACCAAGCGGGTGTACGCCAAGATCCACGAGGCCAAGAAGGCCAGCAGGTCGGCCGCCGCCGCGCAGAGGGTCAGCTAGCCGCCGCTCTGGGCAGAAGACTGAAGCGCGCGCGGTGTGATTCTGGAAGAACAGCATCTGTAAAATGTGATTAAATTTTGCGCAGCAGTTATTAAGCCTTGATTCTTTGGGCAAATGTGGATAGGTTGGTATACATCTGTTCAGTTGGATAGAGTGATTCTTTGAGCATTGATCGATGCAAAGGATCAGTGTGCTGCAAAGGGTGAGTTCATGAAGGCTTGTTGGATGGAAGTGTTTTGTCAGCTCAAGTAGCACTACTCCTTACTGAGATGGCTGCAGATTGTTTGGATTTCACCTTCAGGTTACTGGGTATCCATCTTGCAGAGGACTTGTGAACTTGTAATGCTTGTGTTTTGTATGATAGGAGGCCCTTTCAGCAAACATCAATTCAAGTACATTTCTTCTGAACTCTTCTGTTTGTTTTTTCTGAGCACGGCTCAGTGGCACAGCACAGTAAAGTAATTCAGCCTCAGTATTGTCCAGAAGTTTGTTTGTTTCTTCTCAACATACACTTACATAGCTGATTCCAGCTTCCACCGGAGTGCTGTTTGGAAACTGCAGCCCTAACATCGAGAGGGCTGACTGTCCAGAAGGCATCATACTCCTTCAGTTAAGTGTATGTTGAACCCGAAGAATGGTAGAGAGCGTTGCAGTTTCTGCAGCAGGGAAGAACTAACTTGACGAGCTTGGTTGCTGCTGGTATCTGAAGTATAGTCTAGGTATATTTGAAGCTGAAAGTAACTTTTCCTCCACTATCAACACTGCTGTTTCTGAGAATTTTGCTACGAGGTTCCATATGGTTTTCAGAACAACTTACCACTCCGAATTTTGTAGCCATGGAGAAATATCGTGTGTCGCCAGGTGGATATTAAGATGGCTCATTCTTTTGCGAGAAACATATTAACGTCGCTTGTTAACGTTTTGGCTGAAAACTGTATAAGCTGATTTGACACGCGGTTGGTAACTCTGTATAAGTGGATGCTGACCAGATGAAGAGCTAAATATCCTGGGATGGTCCATGATCGATGATTAATATCTTCAGCTGTCATAATCTTCAAAGTTTTTAACGGCTCACAATAGGTTACGATATGGTTGCAAAATCTATTTATCGTTATCTTTTCGTCCCTTTAGTCCAAGTAAGGTTTACATCACTGGCACCTCACCATAAAGTACATATTGAAAAATACCGGACCGTCGAAATCTCCTCACAGATACTTTCAGCAGATTTAACACTGAGAGAAGACATTTTGATCATCAAGTAGAAAATGACATTTGTGAATAGACAACACTTTTTCCCAAGTTAGGTATCTCTGCTTCTTTCTTTGAACAAAATATTTTCTGTGTATTAGCATCTATATACTTGCAAACATTCCCATATGAGCATAATGAAGAATCTATTATTTTATAGATTTACAAGTGAAGATGATGCATTCTCAACAAGCTCCTCCATGATCTACTTGCACGAACACATGCATGAGAACATCATTTCGGAATCTTGAGTGTTGCCTTGGGAGAAAGTAACCCAATTGAATCCTTGGATATTTTAATCTAGACTTGGTTTTCAATTATTAGTGCAACTATTTTTTGTACATTCTTGACTGATATATTAGCTAGCATCAACTTGGCACGCATACTCCTTGTCACTTTATCTAAGACATTTTCAAAAAGAAACATGTAAAGAAGCGAACAAAAGCTACCGATATTGTATGTCTATAATTGACTAATATTGTTGAGTGGTTGCTCACAATGCTACTGATATTTTTTTTAGATCAACTATGCTACTGATATTATCTGATTGGATGGAAGTGTTATTTTGTCATCAGAAGCAGTAGCACAATTGAATGAGATGGCTGCACATTGTGTGGCTTTACCCTTCATTTATCTTTGAAACGGAGGTGAAATATATGCCCCATTCATTAATTCTGAAAAAGAGAGTTTCCCAGTTAATTAGCGGATAGCCTGGCAAAAACCGATAAGTTCGCTTTTCCTGTTGACTTGTGGTATGGTGTCCTTTGTTGGCCCTTCAGTTTTTAGTGTGTAGCCATCCTGCAGAAGGTTATAAACATGTAATGCTTGTGTGCTTGTATGATATACAGCAGAGCAAGTGATTGTACATTTGGCCAGTTTGGCATATGAGCTCGGATCAATTCAAGTTCGTTTCTTCTAACACTTTTATTTGATACTCTCTGAGCAGTGAGCACTGATTCAGTAAAGCGCACAGTGAATTCAGTGATTTCTAGAGGACGTAGCTGGTTCTATGGGAGTGCTGTTTGAAATTTGAACTGAAGTGCAGACTTAGAGAGATGCAGACTGCATTATGTTCCTTCAGTTCTGTGCGTCTGCTGAACCTGGAGAAGAGTAGAGAAGGCGTTTGCTCCAGGACAACCCCCTCCCCCTAAAATTGGTCTAGTTGATGCAGAACACCTACAGAGACAGAGGGTAGTTGTAACTCACTGACTGCTTCTGAAGCTACATGGTTTTCCCACAAGGCTAATTATCAATGCCTGAGTGCAAGCAGTGCAGTCTGAGCCCATGAGGTTGGTGGCCATCTGAAAGACCTTTATGGTGCACCGGCGGTATGTGAAGCTAATGATTCAGGTATATTTGATGCTTAAATTAACTTCTCCATTATTAAAACTTCTATCTGTGGTATTTTTGCTAAGATGTTTCATTTGTGCAGAAAACTAAGCTCCATTTTCTGCTGGATTATTCTATCATTATACCTCAAAACCGTGCAATCTGATTTGTCACGCAGATGGTAACTCATTCTATGTGGATGCTGACATAATAAATAGCTTGATTTTTTGGGGTGGTCCATCCTCTGTCATTGTCTTCAGATTTTTAACGGTTCACAAAGGTTAAGATATGATTCTAAAATCTATTTATCAGCATCTGTTCACCCCTGTAGTCCAAATAAGGTAGTACATCATTGCCACTTCACCATAAAGCATATGTTGAAAAATATCGCACCATCGAAATTTCCAGCCAGATACTTTCAGCAGATTTAACACTGAGATTTACACATGTTGATTGTTAAGTAGAAAATGACACATTTGTGAATACATAACACTTTTGCTTCAGATAGTTTTCTGTTTTTGTCTTAGAATAACGGTTTTCTGTTGTTGGCATCTATATACTTGCAAACATTTCCGGGTGTGAGCATACTGAAGAATTTGCTATTTTTGACCTTTTATATGCAGGGCCTGCTATTATAGAACTTGAACTGAATAGTCTACATTCTGAACAAGCTGCTGTATAATCTACTCACGCGAACAAATGTATGAGAACATCTTTGGAATTTGAGTTTTTCATTGGATACAGTAAGAAAATACTCTGATGTATTCTTTGGTATGTTAATTAGTGTTGAAGGATAGAGAGGGATATGCGGAATATGTTGGATGTATTATTGAGCCTCATGGGCGAGTATATATATATATAGGAGTACAAGGGCCTGACTTGAAGTAGAAGACAAGAAATAAATCTATCCCTACCTAATCTATCCCTAACCGACATATACTCTAACATCCCCCCGCAGTCGTAGCGGTAGCGTCGTGAACAACTGGAACGTCGCATACCGTCAGACTGGAGAGAAAGCAAAGTAGAACCAGTGGGCTGCCTTGTGGACGGTGTCGCGGCGCACTAGCTTGGACTGTAGAGGAAGCTGGTGAGTCTCAGACGAGGTGGTAGCCCTTTGTGCCGATGTCGAGGTAGCCGAGAGCGTGGGTGCTACAACCTTGGTCGAGGGAGCCGCGCGAGGGATTGCCGTGGTCGATGTCGTGGGCGGGTGCCGGTGTCGATGTAGCCGCAAGCGCGTAGTGCGCGAGGAGAGTGACGGAGACGCGTCGAGGCAGTCGTGGAGGTTGTCGATGCCGAAGTCGATGCAGTCCGAGCCGTCGAGGACGAGGTGCGGCCCTAGTTTTGCCAGAACCAGGCGCACGTCGGGGACGAAGGCATACTTCGGTTTTGCCAGAACCGAGTACACATAGAAGAAGTCGATGACGCGGTTGCCGGGGAAGACGTTGTCGAAGCCGATGAGGACGAGGCGTCGGTCCGAGCTTGCCAGGCCCGGGGACGCGTCGGGGACGAAGGCACGTACCGGTGTTGCCAGTACCGGGCGTGCGGGGGCAGGGAACAGTACAAAGTGCGCGCCATGTCGGAGTAGACTAGTAGAGGAGGTCTCGACGAGAGGAGCAGGTGGTGTAGTCGGGGTAGAGGCGAGTCTCGACGACGGGTGTTGGAGTGGAGAAGCAGGTGGCGTAGTCGGGGAAGTGGCGAGGACGCTGGCGGCAAAGTTGTAGTGTACGAAGACGTAGAAGGCGGCTAACCCAGCGGTGACCTAGGGTGGTCATGCTGGACGCCTAGACGGGCGTTGCGGTGGTCGGCGAGCCCAGCGCGACCTGAAGTGGTTGGCGAGCCCAGCGGTGACCTGGGGTGGAGGTGCGGCAGCGGTACACGAAGTTGGCGAGGAAGACCCGGCGGCGTGACGAAGACCATGCGCGGACGGAGGCGACCCGCGCCGAAGGGGCGGCGCTGTGGTGGCCTCGGACATCGATGCGCGGGGGACGGCGAAGGTGACCGCGTGCAGCGACGGCACGGCCCGAGGGGCCGGCGTAGCTGCAGGGCGCGAGTCGGTGCAGCGGCGGGAGACCACCAGCACACGCCTCGGAAGGCGCGTCGGAGGCCGGTAGCATGGACCAAGGGCGGCGATGCTGCGGCCCGAAGGGGCAACGCAGCGGCACCCCGATGCTCGATCGGTGGTAGGCGCGTGCTCGGGGACGTGCTTGGCGTAGACGTGCGCGGGGTCGGTTGATCAGACCGACGGCGGCGCGATACGCGCCATGGCATGGACGACGCGCAGATCGGAGCCGATGGCGCTGCAGAACTGGACGCATATGCTGCCGGATGCACGGCTGGAACAGTCGTCCTGGGGTCCGGTATGGGGTCCGGTACGACCGGCCTGGGCGCCGGTCCAACCGGCCTGGAGCCCGGTCTGACCAGCCGGGGCGCCGGTCCAACCGGCCTGGAGCCCAGTCTGCCGGCCTGGGCGCCGGGTGACTGGGCGGAAGCCCCTGGATAGTGGCCCGGTAGGCACCGGTTCTGGGCCCGGTTTGGTCCGGTCCGACCCGGTCTGGAATCCGGTCCGGCCAGCTGTAGCGTCGGGTAATCCAGTCAGGTGGCCGGTTTGCCGGCCGTGGCGCCGGCCCGTCCGGTGCTGAGGCCGGTCGGCCGGGTCGTGGCGCCGGCCGCCTGACGGATCTGTCGTGGCAGAAACGTTGTTGACGATGTCCCGGGCGATGACGGTGGAGACGAACCGGCGATGGAGACCGCGCGAGCGAGACAGCCTGCTGCGTCTCACGTAGGGGCGCCCCGTGTGCGGCGCGTGCGGCTATGCCGTGCGGTTGATGACCGGTGCAGGTTGATGCCGTTGTCGGAGTAGAGGCGCAAGAGGACGACGGCGATGGGCGACTCAATCCGATCTATGATCGGTAAACCAAAAAAGAAAAACGCCGGTCGAGCGACCGGCGACGCAAAAAGAAAACCAATCTACGGATTGGAAAAAAAAAGGACTCGAGGGCAGCGGATCAACGGATCGGCGGACGAACCCTCATATGGGTTGCGCGGCCCCCGGGGTAGATCATGGAGATCGACCTCCCCGGGGGCGGCGCGGTGCGGAAGCTTGGACGGCGGCTAGGTCAAGGAGCGTGCCGCTCTGATACCATGTTGAAGGATAGAGAGGGATATGCATAATATGTTGGATGTATTATTGAGCCTCATGGGCGAGTATATATAGGAGTACAAGGGACCGACTTTGAGTAGAAGACAAGAAATAAATCTATCCCTACCTAATCTATCTTTAACCGACATATACTCTAACAATTAGTACAGATATATCTTGTTACATGCTTGACTGATATATAGAGCTAGCCAGAGTAGATATTTTTCCATGGGGAGTATGCAGGTGCTGGTGTGCTGCTGTCTTCTGTAAACATCAACTTAGCAGGCATATTCCTAGCAACTTTACCGAAGATATTTTGGAAAAAGAAACACGAGAATAAGAAAAACAGTTACTAATATTGTCGGTCTATAACTGACTTCAGAGGCTTAAGTCGCTGTTCACAATGCCGCATGGTAACTAGGAAAAGAAATGCAGAAAACAGCTAGGCTTGCTCTATTGGTACCATATGAAGAAAAATAAAATTCTCAAAATTTGCCAAGGATCTCCTTTTAGCACCACCAACCATATTATCATCGCTTCGATAATGGAAGTATTTATTATTGACCATACAAGACTAGTTCCAGGTAAAGTCAGCGTTTTGCTTCACACTGATAACTGATTGCTTACAGTACTTTTGTGAAGACAAAAATCATAAAGCTATGCATATTAATATATGCTTTTCTGAGATATTTTCAACCTTGGATTTGTTTCTCTCCTTGCATTTTTTTTGGTTCCATGTACGGATGCTTATCAATTTGCATCATAGAGCCATCTGCAATTTAACTTTGTGGGTTATTCTCCTTTTCCTCTAAGCCTAAGGATAATACTTCATGGGCCATCTAAACTTTTTAAAGTAAGATATCTATACACTATTCTGTTACACTAACTCAGCCAAAGTTCTGTTTTCTCGAGAACTGTTCACCGACATCATTTTTGCTGTGATCGCCAGGCTTTATAGCCTAATAGGTACCGGTCATCAGCGGTAAATCTGATTACCGTCGTTATCCAGAAATACCTATCTTCTACTGTTGAAAGTGAAATTTGTCAAAATTTGAGTAAATAATGCTGGTGGTCACCAGAACCATCCTCTTTAGAGGAGTTTTGTATGTTTATAAACATCAAACATCCAAGTCCTTCTTCATCTTAGTATGTCCAAAGAAGACAGTATGCTGTCATAGTTTAATTAAGTGGAAAATCATTCTAGAGGCAGGATTGGTTAATAAAATGAAAATTGCTTGGATAGTGTGAACGTTAGAAAAATACTAACTTACAAAAAAGGATCTAAAGACTGTCAGAAAAGTTTTTAAAAAGCAAGTCCTGACTAAGGGGAGGTGATAAAAATCTTATGATTAGTAAACAGCATGTGACAAGAAGATGCAATAAAGTAAGAAGAGAACATGTTCTATACAGGTAAAGGAACACTATCAAGAATTCCAAAAAGGAACAAGAATTGAGAGATAGAATCAACTGATGCAGAGCGCACTGGTTGACCGACACCATTGCAAACAATCGTTGGTTGCTTTTGCTAGCAATCCCACTCTATCCACAAGCAAAAGGCTAAAGAATGTGATGCTCAACACGTCGTTATCTTTTAATTAATTAATTACACGCGCTCCAAATTAATCTTTCTGATTGGTGTTAGCGGTCTAGCGGGACACCAGCAAGCTCATGACCGCCGCTGCTAGAGCGGCCTGGAGCACCAGTGACGCCGCGGACGCTGTAGCCGCGGCGGCGGACTCGCCGGTCGCCACACTCGCCAGCCAAGTGTCCGCGGCAACCTGCGCGCTGTTGACGACGTCGCCTGGCCTAGGCAACGGGTCGTTGCTCGACTTCAGGCTGCAAACAATGTCGTTGAATCTCTGGTCAGAATGCAAGTCTGAGAACATCACAGATGGTTAATTAGTTGCTAAGCTAGCGCTAGGGAGAGTGAAAGATCCCAAGCTTTCTCTTGAGTTTTCCATGGGGTTTTGGCCAACTAGGCATGGACAGCTTTCAACGCGGCAAGCACTATCCAGGAACGTGGCTGGTGACCACGGATGGTGGGGAAGGAACAAAGGCGAAGCTTTGTTTGATCGATGTTCCTTCTTTTTCGCCACCAAAAGTTCTAAGTGATCACAATCTCCGGCCGGCCATGGTACGTACCTGCTGGGGATGGCGCCGGAGCGGGGGCAGAAGGTGACGGAGTAGGCGGCGGAGCCGGAGCAGGTGAAGGTGGAGGTGGCGTCATCGTAGGCGTAGCTGTAGGCGCGCGGACACGCCGCCTTGAACGCCTGCGAGTAAGTGGACGGGTGGCACGTGTCAGGATTGCCGAAGTCGCCGCTGCAGCAGAACTCAGGCCGCCCGAACGCCTCGCACGCGCTCCGGCACCCCTGTCCCGCCGACGCCGTGAGCTCCTGCGGGCACCGCTCGTTGAGGTCGACGAGGCACCCCGTCGCCGGGCACCCCGCCGCCTCCACCACCACCGGCACGTTGTACCCGTCCACCAGGCTCACGTCGTAGTAGTCCTCCTTGCTTCCGCCGCCGGCGAGGGTGAACTCGACCAGCGTGGCCGGAGGTTCCGCGCCGGAGCCGTGGCACTCCACCTCGCCGCTGCCGCAGTCGCCCGTGGCGCACTTGCCGGAGTCGCCGTCGAAAGCGCAGCCCGTGCGCGCCCAGAACCGGCCAGACCACCCCGCCGGCGCCGCCATCGACCGCGCCTCCCCCGAGGCCAGCGCGAACCCCGTCGTCTCCAGCGGCGGGCTGCCCGAGTTCGCCAGCACCCCAGGCCACACCGTGCCACCGCACCGGTTCGTGAACGTGAAGGTCACCCCGCCGGCCACCGACCCTGCAGCATGCACGCGCTATCCATCCGTAAAGCTTTTCACAGAACACATGTACACAGACATACAGAAGAAGAAACCAATATTCGCCATTGCCGATAGCACAATATATACCTCGAAAGAAGGAGATGATGACGAATAAGATGCATCCAATGGAGGAAGAAAAGGCGATCAGAGAAGCCATTGCATGGACGCCGGTATGTCTGGAACCGAATGCGTAGTGATGGAGCAAGTATATATGGTAGGAGTGGTGCCCGATATGGTTCGAGGAACGGCGGTTTAACTTGACTATATAAGGCAAGTAGCGGTGGTTAGCGAGACAGTGATCGCGACCACACTATCAGCAGACCAGAGTGGGAGTAGGGTTGGTTAGGTTAGGCCAGATACCTTGCTCTGTACAGGCTCACTCGGTCACTCCCAACCTGGTCGTTTTATAGCTCGCGGTGACGTCAGCAGCCCGACTCATCTCCTCCTACATTTCCAGATCCTTTTCTCCCCCTCCTTATCCCTCTTCCTTGCTGCATCCTTTTCATCTCCTTTTCTCTTTGTTCTTTTCCCTTTTCACGGTGAGCATTGATATACTGATAATTTGGGGATTCACTCTTTCAACCTTCTTTTTTTTACTTCTTCTGATGCTTTTCTAGTGCTTTGTTTTTTTTTCTTTCACAAGGGAAAAGACAGGAGACTTGGGGATTGACATGCTTTGTGGAAAAGGAAACTGCAGCATGGTCGAGAAGACGACCTGCGATCTTTTTTTGCTCGTCGATATTTCTCTTGGTATGTGCCATGTTTCCAATAATAATAAAATAAAAACTGCATGTATCGATCGATGCAGAGGCTAGGATCCATGCTGCTCCATTTCGAGACTATGTGCAGAGCACATGTAGTCGAGCAACACATTTAGTAGAGTGATCAGATGGGACCCAGTGATATGCCAAGAAGAATTCTATTTTGCCATCTTTCTCTAGGAGAGCCTGCTGAATCAATGATAGCAATGTCAGAATTGGTACCTGCACATCCAAGTTTGGAAGGAGCCGCATGTTCATCTTGCACGACACCACCAAATAACCAACATGACATCGATCACATTCAACAATCTGTCACTCTTCAGGAGATGGCCTCCATGTACACCTTATCGTTGGAATCCTGGACACCATCCCTTGAAAATTCACAAATGATTGCAACTATTTCGCCTTGTCGACTTATAAAATCCAATTTAAGTGCTCCCATGCGACTTCCTTTGATGAGACCAATTCGAAAGTTTGTACGCCACCTAAATGCAATTTGTTTTGGGTGGTTGGTCATGCAAAATAGTGCTCGGTTAGAGGATTATTTACAAAAAAGAGGATGGCCTAATTTTGGTAAATGGCATTTATGCAATCAAGTCCAAAAAAGCAACTCACCTTCTTTTCAAGTGTCACTTCACTATCCGAATTTGGACGGCTTTCTTTCACGGAATCGATTACATGACATTCTTCCCCCGCTTTGGGCCAAGAACGCAAATATCATAGCATGATGAAAAAAGTTAGATTTAGAGAAAGAAGAGCGGGGAAAGCAATGTCCTCCTTGAACGTACTCACCTCCTTTGAAATTTGGAAGGAACGCAATGCTATGGTCTTTAAATACCACGTCACATTCCCTGCCATCATCATTGCTAAGATCAAAGGGGAAAGAATTTGGAGCTTCACCAGGGCGAAGTTTGCGAGTAATAAAACGGATCGGATGTGGATCGGATGGTGCCATTCCTACATCTATTTCCATATTTTCAAATCAAATATGGATGCTGTCGAATACAAATGCGAAGAGGATGTTGCTCGGATATGGATGAGGAGCGGAAATTTCCTGAATTTAGTTTGGATGCGAATAAGGAAATAATAGGCTCTGCTCTTATCTTATAGTGAGTCAACCGTATTTGTATTGTGATATAATACACAACAGTTTCAAGTTCAATCATAAAAAAATACTTTTCACCACTTTGTTGGTATATTTGGTTGAATAATTGGCATATCGAGATATAATTACTGAAATAGTTTTCGATAAAGGGAATATATTAATATCAAAAAGATACCAATTACACCCAGACTCTGCAACAGCGCACCACCCTAACGGCACTACGGATGCACACAGCCAAAAAAAGGGAAAAAAAAACTAAGAAACAAAAGTCCCGCTACAATATCTCGGGCCTAACAACAGCAATACATCCACCGCCAAGACAACACCTGAAATACAGATTCTCCAAAAACGACGCCTCCAAGAAGGGAACGGTGCTTTAACACCGTCGTCGCCCGATCAAAGATCTTAGGTTTTCACCCTGAAGATAGTCCCCGCTCTCAAAACAATGACTCCAACAAGGTCATTGTCAGGCACAACCAGTTAAGGCCAGACCTTGGGTTTTCACCCTGAAAGGTAGGACTCTGAACTTCACCTGTGTTGTTGCCCCCACTTTCATACCGCTGATGTGAAGCCCGAAACACCAAGCAAGTCTCTCAACAGCGCGGAGACTTGAACCTCCCTTAGCTAGTCCTACCCTCCGGCCTTCATGAAATTCTCTTCTTCCGACTTTCATCATGGATCCATAGTCACTTGATGTCAACACAGAAAAAGAGCTTCACGCCGCTCCCTCCAGAACCAATCGGTCGGAATAAAAACATGGGTGCGCACGACCGAATACCACCGATCCAGCAAACTCCAGGCAAAAAGCATTGTTACATTCACCGGCGGAGCCTTCCAGAACTCAACACACCGGCCAGATCACGAGTCCAGGCCTCCGGTAGGTCTTCCTCTTCACGCAAGAGAGGCCCTAGGACCGCCGCCTTTATTCAGGTCGGACCCCCACGTCGGCAACCATCCCGGGCTGGCCACCCCAACGCGACACCGTCGCCGGCTTCCATGCTTCTCCATCACGCCGCCGGAACGCGGTGATAGATCGATAGATCCACCACCACCAACCGCAAGCCGACCCTCTCCGGTGAAGAAGAGGGCCACTTCCACCGTCATACCCAAGGCTGCTGTCCCGGACGACCTCGTGTCGTGGAAGAAGCCCAGGCTGCTGCCCCGGACGACCTCGTGTCGCGGAAGAAGCCCGAGATCGCCTCCACTCACCGGTGAGAGGCAGGGGACGGGGGGAGGGGATGGCGCAGGCCATGGGCCTGGCCGCCGCCCACCACCAGCCCCTGCCGGTGTGCTGCGGGGAGAGCCTACGGGAGGAGGGGGTCCGCAGCGCAGAGCCGCCGCCACCCATCACCCGCGCCGGCCGATCCGCTGTATGCGTCGAGGAGGAGATCCCGTTCGCCGTCCCCCACGTCGACGAGGAAGGGCCCCCGCCACCGCCACGCCCCGTGGGTCTTTGCCCCGGCGGCGCTATCGGAGGTGGCGGCGGCGGTTAGGGTTGGGGTGGGGGTCGGGAGAGGAGGCGGCGGCGGCCAATTATTGGAATATGCTAGT